>NC_134484.1:94998404-95298404 GCF_040206685.1 Ascaphus truei | reverse complement strand
TGCTATTAACCTATTAGCGAAACGCAACCCGAACCACAAACCTGAATCTCATCCTGGGAGTACCCATATAGCCCCACTCCCTCCCAACACTGCCCACAATTTTCAATTTGGCCCAGTATCCGAAGAGGAGATTACACAAGCGCTCCTCAAATTAAAACTAAGCAGCCAATGTGGACCTGACCTACTACAATCTAGATTCCTAAGACTTGGTGCCCCAGCAATTGCCAAACCAATTGCTTCCATAGTCAACTCTATCCTGTCTGCAGGCCATATCCCTAAGACCTGGATAACTGCCAGAGTTGTCCCAATCTTCAAAAGTGGGGACAAAAACACTCTCTCAAACTACAGGCCAATCTCCCTTCTCCCAATTCTATCCAAAGTCATGGATAAATGTGTCCACTCCCAATTAAGCGATTACTATAACAAGACAAATTTCCCTAGCCAATTCCAATCAGGCTTTCGCCCCAAACACTCCACGGTAACTACCCTGCTAAAAGTTTGCAATGAAATCCAGTGTGGAATGGAACGGGGTGAACTCACTGGTGCAATATTCCTAGATTTTGCAAAGGCTTTTGTTACTGTTGATCATGCTATCCTGCTTAACAAACTCCAGAGCTCTGGAATAGGGAAGCATGCTTTAAACTGGTTTCAGTCCTACCTATCGGGTAGATCCCAACATGTGTCCATCTCAGGCTCTAAATCCAACCCCCTGGATATCACCTGTGGCGTCCCGCAAGGCTCTGTTCTGGGGCCCCTACTCTTCTCAGTGTTCATCAATGATCTTTCCACAGCTTGTAAGGAAGCCTCAATACACATGTATGCAGATGACACAATCCTATATGCACACAGCCATTGTCTCTCTGACCTTGAACATATACTTCAGTCTGACTTTTTGGGACTCGAAAACTGGATTTTCCAAAATAAACTGTTTTTAAACACTGAGAAGACTGTAACAATGGTAATTAGGACCAAGACTAAATTTTGAAAGCTTCCAGTGACTGAGCTCCAGATCAGAACCAACGCTAACACCACCCTAACTCCTGTTACTAGTTTTAAATACCTGGGCATATGGTTTGACTCCCAATTAACATTCAGAATGCACATTGATACCCTGACATCCAAAACCTATGCCAAACTAGGTGTACTCTACAGGAACAAATCCTCCCTAAGCCTGCTGGTCAGAAAGCGTATCGCACAGCAGATGCTAATGCCAATTATCGACTATGGAGACATAGTATATGGCTCGGCTCCTCAAACCCACCTTGGCAAACTTGACACCCTCTACAATTCATGTCGTTTCGTTTTCCA
The DNA here is from genome assembly GCF_040206685.1 of Ascaphus truei. Classification (NCBI taxonomy): domain Eukaryota; kingdom Metazoa; phylum Chordata; class Amphibia; order Anura; family Ascaphidae; genus Ascaphus; species Ascaphus truei. Next base: position 95,297,096 of record NC_134484.1, on the reverse strand, counting down.
ATGCAACTACAACACACATCACTGCGAAATGCTCAAAGAACTAGATTGGTCATCACTTGAGTCTAGGCACAAAGTTCACCTTTCCTGTCTTGCCTTCAAATACTTTCTGGGTAAGCTACCCACCTACTGTCATGGCCCCATTTATTCTCCAACATCTCCGATTTTGTTAGGGTATTTTTTTCGAATGCCACGCACTTCACCGCATTCATGCCGAGACAGCGCTAATACAATGCACGCGGTCGTGGTTTTGAATACCGGAACATGCCGCATCAAATACTGCATCTGCCCGCGGTTTTCAGAGTTGCGCTGAAACGGTGGCACGAGGCTAAAGGCGGCCGCCACTGTATCTGAACAAGCTCCTCACCCCTACCACATGCAGCACTTATCATCTGAGATATGACTCCAAAAGACTGTTCATGGTCCCAAGGCTCATCAAATTATCCGGCCGCTCCTCCTTCTCTTACCGTGCACCCCAAAACTGGAACTACCTACCGGAGACTCTCACATCCACCACCAGATTAAGTTCTTTCAAAACTAAGGCTGTCTCACATTTTAATCTGGTCTGTAACTGTTACATACGCCTATAATATATATCATCTCTAACTGTGCACACAATGTATTGTATATAATGTATACCCTGTTCATTTATGTAACTGTATTTGTAACCATGTATTATTTGTCATATTAACTATGCCCAGGACATACTTGAAAACGAGAGGTAACTCTCAATGTATTACTTCCTGGTAAAACATTTTATAAATAAATAAATAAAATGTTCTTCTTTCTGTTTTTCCTGTTCACCAATTTATGTATTATTGTGTGTTGATGGTTAGAATTGCTGTGCACTTTAAATGTTTCAATATTGTAAATATATGTTTTTGTACTGACTCCACCAATAAAAGAACATGTTGAATTGCCTCACATTGTTTCCATTTGCTCCTTTGCCAGTGTAACAAATGTACTGTAGAGGCTTGCTGCACTGTTTTTTAACTGGCTGGTCGCGCAATTGGCGTAGGAACTACGGCAATTGGCGTGGGAACTAGGTCAATTGGCGTGGGAACTTCTGTTCTAGGGCACCTAGAAATAAAATTAATTTTGCCCCATGATGTTAGGAACCTCCTCACTTGACCCCAACAGGGTCCCAGCAGTAATGGCGGCGAGAAAGGGTCACGCCGGCGTGGAGGGTCCTACCATTGAGCGCAAATGGCGGAGAAAGCTTTGAACCGGCTAAGTCAGAATGAGCAGAAACCTGGAACCACAACTCCGGTTCTGTTCGACCTAGAGGGCTCATATTCGGTGACCATGTAGTCCTAGTTGCGGCAGGATTGCATGGCAAATTGCGACCCTCTCGTGGCAACAGAACGGAGTCAGGGTGATGTTAATATTCAGGTTTCTGCCATTGACTTGCATGGCAGAAAAAAAGCCACTTTGGAATGTGCTTTTAAACTGTCTTTTTGTATCTCCGGTTTCGGGGTCTTGGAAGGCTGATATTTTGCCACTGTGGCAAGGGTCCTCCCGCATGAGGACCAGGTAAATTTCAACACGCTCAGACCCACAGAACGGGTTATTTTACATTATATTCGTGCAATTGGCGTGGGAACTACTTAGGGCCGCGGTCAAGTTCACAGGCAATTGGCGTGGGAACTTCTGTTCTAGGGCACCTAGGAATAAAATTCTTTTTGCCCATAGATGTTAGGCACTGTATACCACTGTACAGTATACTGTGGAAGACACATAATGAAACGATACTGAATATGTAGAATAAATGCATAGTTTTATTTATTCAGGGTTTATTACACAGTATACTGTACGGCCGGAAAACATCAGCATTCAGTACAATATTATCCATCGAAATCCCCCCATTAGCCGTTTTCTTTTCTGAGGAAAAAAAAAGAAAAGTTTTAATGTACAGTAATGGTCAGCCCCCTAAAGAAGTACCCAGCCAGCCCCACCAAAATAATACGGCAACAAGACAGTACTCACCATTGAATTTCCCATTCAGCTTGCGCCGGCGTCGGTCCACTGCCAGTCCAGCTTTCTTCATCATCCACATCGATAGTTGGCAGCGGGACTAGTCCACCTGTAGTCAGCAGGTGAGGCTGGAAATCGCTTAGGTACATGCAAACTTCATCAAAACTGCATGCCAAATCCAGCTCAGCCTCAGGCTCAGGCTCAGGGTTGTCACTGACAGTGGACTGTCATTGGAAGCCGGTGCTGGTGCTGGTGCATTGCTTGGTAGCGACTGTCGCTTCTTAGTTGGTTTTAACATGACCCTTTGCCTTTTGCCGCCTCCATGATCATAGATACGGGAAAAATCCGGTGACACACACCAATACCCTCCAAAATTGGGGCTCAATACGGTGAAAACAGGGGTCACTACATAACCTTTTCCTTACTGCACGCTTCCACGTATGAGGAGTTGGCGAAATTTGTAAAAGTCATATTTTTCGATAAAATACTGATAAATTTGAGCAACTGTTGCCATCTTATCCTCTGTTGCATTAATCGCGGCCCATATCAAATACGCGTAACTTCTGTCAGGTTTTTGGAAAGCAGGCTGCACTTGAACACTCATGGTGGGTCTCTGCAGAATAGTGTAACACAAACTGAAACTGGTCTTTGTCTTTCTTTAATATGAAAAGCCTAAATTGATACATTTTGCAACTCTTCCTTCAGTCTCAAGGCCAAGGCCAAGGCCAAGTTACAATGGCACACTGTGGCACAGTATCTTTTTTAAACTAAACACCTGCAAGCCGACACATTACTGATTCGGCGCATTACAAGTCATGAATTTATGGCATCTGGCGGACACGCGAAGAATTGCAGCCTAGTAAATCCTGAACCATTATCAATTAACACATCAACCGCGCGTCAGCCGGGCATGCGCCTGGCTGGGAAGGCAAAAGGAGCCCGGCATGCTCCAGTTGAACAGCGTGGCATTCCAGGATCATGCCAGGTAAAAGCCGGTGATTAGTAAGAATAAAAGCTGCCGCAGGAGTATATATATATATATCTATATCTCTATCTCTATCTCTATCTCTATCTATCTCCAGTGTTTGACAAATCACCCAAAAACTTACTCGCCCAACCAAAAAATCTACTGGCCACCTAGTCCCGCCCCCAACCCCGCCCCTAGTCTCGCCCCCAACCCCGCTTTAAAATAAAATATATAAATAAAATACATTTAATAAATTCATAGTCAGAACAACATTCATTTTTGACATAAATGTATTTATTGTATTACATTATATTACAATTAGGCCTTGTTACGTGTGTGTGTGTGTGTGTAAATGTCAGATCTAGAAATAAAAGCCAGGTGTGAATGACTAGTTTCCTGAACCTCTTAACCCGTGCCCCCGCTTCATAATATCTAAAGCAGCAATCCCGCCTGGGATCTTACCTGATCCGCAGTCCCTCAATGTCCAAGTACCCTCATTCCCGCAATGTTATACATTGGAGGGAAGGTGTTCCCTACCTGTCTTCTGGGTTAGGGGGGATTCCGATGTCTTCCGTGTGAAGCTTGAGTCAGATCTGGAAGACAACAGTATAGGTTATTTCGGTGTAGTATAGGGCAAGTAAGATATATAGGGTAAATAAGAGATCCAGAGTGGGGGGGAGAGAGAGAGTGTGGGGGGGGAGAGAGAGAGAGAGTGGGGGGGAGAGAGAGAGAGTGGGGGGGGAGAGAGAGTGGGGGGGGGAGAGAGAGTGGGGGGGGGGAGAGAGAGAGTGGGGGGGAGAGAGAGAGAGTGGGGGGGGAGAGAGAGAGTGGGGGGGAGAGAGAGAGAGTGGGGGGAGAGAGAGGGGGGGGAGAGAGAGAGTGGGGGAGAGAGAGTGGGGGGGAGAGAGAGAGTGGGGGGGAGAGAGAGTGGGGGGAGAGAGAGAGAGTGGGGGGAGAGAGAGAGAGAGAGTGGGGGGGAGAGAGAGAGTGGGGAATAGAGAGAGAGTGTGGGGGAGAGAGAGAGTGTGGGGGGAGAGAGAGAGTGTGGGGGAGAGAGAGTGTGGGGGAGAGAGAGTGTGGGGGAGAGAGAGTGTGGGGGAGAGAGTGGGGGAGAGAGAGAGTGTGGGGGAGAGAGAGAGTGTGGGGGAGAGAGAGAGAGTGTGGGGAGAGAGAGAGAGTGTGGGGGAGAGAGAGTGTGTGGGGGAGAGAGAGTGTGTGGGGGAGAGAGAGAGTGTGTGGGGGAGAGAGAGAGAGTGTGGGGGAGAGAGAGAGAGTGTGGGGGAGAGAGAGAGTGTGGGGGGGGGAGAGAGAGAGAGTGAGGGGGAGAGAGAGAGTGTGGGGGGGAGAGAGAGAGAGTGGGGGGGGAGAGAAAGAGTGGAGAGACACAGAGGTGGGAGACACAGAGGGGAGAAATGGTGGGTGACACACACAGAGGGTGGGTGATACACAGAGAGAGAGGTTGGGTGACTGACTAGGGCGGGTAGTGACTGACTGGGGCGGGGGTGACTGACTGGTGCGGGGGTGACTGACTGGGGTGGGGGTGACTGACTGGGGCGGGGGTGACTGACTGGGGCGGGGTGACTGACTGGGGCGACGGGGTGACTGACTGGGGTGACGGGTGACTGACTGGGGTGACGGGGTGACTGACTGACTGGGGTGACGGGGGTGACTGACTGACTGGGGTGACGGGGTGACTGACTGACTGGGGTGACTGACTGGGGTAACTGACTGGGGTGACTGACTGGGGTGACTGACTGGGGTGACGGGGTGACTGACTGTGGTGACTGACTGGGGTGACTGACTGGGGTGACTGACTGGGTTGACGGGGTGACTGACTGGGGTGACAGGATGACTGACTGGGGTGACGGGGTGACTGACTTGGGTGACGGGGTAACTGACTGGGGTGACGGGGTGACTGACTGACTGGGGTGACTGACTGGGGTGACGGGGTGACTGACTGACTGGGGTGACTGACTGGGGTAATGGGGTGACTGACTGGGGTGACTGACTGGGGTGACAGACTGGGGTGACGGGGTGACTGACTGGGGTGACTTGGGTGACTGACTGGGGTGACTTGGGTGACTGACTGGGGTGACGGAGTGACTGACTGGGGTGACTGACTGGGGTGACTGACTGGGGTGATGGGGTGACTGACTGGGGTGACTGACTGGGGTGACGGGGTGACTGACTGACTGGGGTGATGGGGTGACTGACTGACTGGGGTGACGGGGTGACGGGGTGACTGACTGGGGTGACGGGGTGACTGACTGACTGGGGTTACTGACTGGGGTGACGGGGTGACTGACTGGGGTGACGGGGTGACTGACTGGGGTGACGGGGTGACTGACTGGGGTGACGGGGTGACTGACTGACTGGGGTGACGGGGTGACTGACTGGGGTGACGGGGTGACTGACTGACTATGGTGACGGGGTGACTGACTGGGGTGACTGACTGGGGTGACGGGGTGACCGACTGGGGTGACGGGGTGACTGACTGGGGTGACTTGGGTGACTGACTGGGGTGACGGGGTGACTGACTGGGGTGACTGACTGGGGTGACTGACTGGGGTGACGGGGTGACTGACTGGGGTGACGTTGTGAGGTGTGGGGTGACTGGGGTGACGGGGTGACTGACTGGGGTGACTGACTGACTGGGGTGACGGGGTGACTGACTGGGGTGACGGGGTGACTGACTGGGGTGACGGGGTGACTGACTGGGGTGACGGGGTGACTGACTGACTGGGGTGACGGGGTGACTGACTGGGGTGACGGGGTGACTGACTGACTGACTGGGGTAATGGGGTGACTGACTGGGGTGACTGACTGGGGTGACTGACTGGGGTGACGGGGTGACTGACTGGGGTGACTTGGGTGACTGACTGGGGTGACGGAGTGACTGACTGGGGTGACTGACTGGGGTGACTGACTGGGGTGACTGACTGGGGTGATGGGGTGACTGACTGGGGTGACTGACTGGGGTGACGGGGTGACTGACTGACTGGGGTGACGGGGTGACTGACTGACTGGGGTGACGGGGTGACGGGGTGACTGACTGGGGTGACGGGGTGACTGACTGACTGGGGTTACTGACTGGGGTGACGGGGTGACTGACTGACTGGGGTGACGGGGTGACTGACTGGGGTGACGGGGTGACTGACTGACTGACTATGGTGACGGGGTGACTGACTGGGGTGACTGACTGGGGTGACGGGGTGACCGACTGGGGTGACGTTGTGACTGACTGGGGTGACGGGGTGACTGACTGGGGTGACTGACTGACTGGGGTGACTGACTGACTGGGGTGACGGGGTGACGGGGTGACTGGGGTGACGGGGTGACTGACTGACTGGGGTTACTGACTGGGGTGACGGGGTGACTGACTGACTGGGGTGACGGGGTGACTGACTGGGGTGACGGGGTGACTGACTGACTGACTGACTATGGTGACGGGGTGACTGACTGGGGTGACGGGGTGACCGACTGGGGTGACGGGGTGACTGACTGGGGTGACTGACTGGGGTGACTGACTGGGGTGACTGACTGGGGTGACTGACTGGGGTGACTGACTGGGGTGACGGGGTGACTGACTGGGGTGACGTTGTGACTGACTGGGGTGACAAGGTGACTGACTGGGGTGACTGACTGGGGTGACTGACTGGGGTGACTGACTGGGGTGACTGACTGGGGTGACTGACTGGGTTGACGGGGTGACTGACTGGGTTGACGGGGTGACTGACTGGGTTGACGGGGTGACTGACTGGGGTGACGGGATGACTGACTGGGGTGACGGGGTGACTGACTGGGGTGACGGGGTGACTGACTGGGGTGACTGACTGGGGTGACGGGGTGACTGACTGACTGGGGTGACTGACTGGGGTGACGGGGTGACTGGATGGGGCGACGGGGTGACTGACTGGGGTGATGGGGTGACTGACTGGGGTGATGGGGTGACTGACTGGGGTGACGGGGTGACTGACTGACTGACTGGGGTGACGGGGGGACTGACTGACTGGGGTGACTGACTGGGGTGACGGGGTGACTGACTGGGGTGATGGGGTGACTGACTGACTGGGGTGACTGACTGGGGTGACTGACTGGGTTGACGGGGTGACTGACTGGGGTGACGGGGTGACTGACTGGGGTGACGGGTGACTGACTGGGGTGATGGGGTGACTGACTGGGGTGACGGGTGACTGACTGGGGTGACTGACTGACTGGGGTGACGGGGTGACTGACTGACTTGGGTGACTGACTGGGTGACTGACTGGGTTGACGGGGTGACTGACTGGGGTGACGGGGTGACTGAATGGGGTGACGGGGTGACTGACTGGGGTGACTGACTGGAGTGACGGGGTGACTGACTGACTGGGGTGACTGATTGACTGACTGGGGTGACTGACTGGGGTGACGGGGTGACTGACTGACTGGGATGACGGGGTGACGGGGTGACTGACTGGGTTGACGGGGTGACTGACTGGGTTGACGGGGTGACTGACTGGGTTGACAGGGTGACTGACTGGGGTGACGGGGTGACTGACTGGGGTGACGGGGTGACTGACTGGGGTGACGGGTGACTGACTGGGGTGACGGGGTGACTGACTGACTGGGGTGACGGGGTGACTGACTGACTAGAGTGACGGGGTGACTGACTGGGGTGACTGACTGGGGTGACTGACTGGGTTGACAGGGTGACTGACTGGGGTGACGGGGTGACTGACTGGTGTGACGGGGTGACTGACTGGGGTGACGGGGTGACTGACTGGGGTGACGGGGTGACTGACTGGGGTGACTGACTGGGTTGACGGGGTGACTGGGTGGGGTGACGGGGTGACTAACTGGGGTGATGGGGTGACTGGGTGGGGTGACGGGGTGACTGGGTGGTGGGGTGACGGGGTACTTCTGGTATCCTACCCACACACACTCCCACACACACACTCTCCCATGCATGCATACACACACACACTCTCCCATGCATGCATACACACACACACACACACATGCATACACACACATACTCTCCCATGTATGCATACACACACACACACACACACGACAGGGGGAAAAAGAGGAAAGGCCGCGCGACCGAGCACCACCACCACTGCCCCGCTCGCCCCCCCCGCGACCATCTCCAGCCCCGCGCAGGGATCAGGAAGTGGCGCGGGAAGCCGGGGTAAGCGGGGAACACTCCCAAACAGCCCCGCGCGGGTATCGCGAGAAGGGGGGGGCACCTCCGTCCCGCGCGGGAAGCCGGGGGGGGGGAGATGGGGGGTACACCTCCGTCCCGCGCGGGAAGCCGGGGTAAGCGGGAAACACCCCCAACCAGCCCCGCGCGGGGATCAGGAAGTGGCGCGGGAAGCTGGGGAGGGAGAAGCGGGGGGGGACACCTCCGTCCCGCGCGGGAAGCCGGGGGGACGACAAGAGGGGGACACCTCCGTCCCGCGCGGGAAGCTGGGGTAAGCGGGTGCCGGGGAGAGAAGGGGGAACACCCACGCTACCATCTCCGGGGGGGAAGCGGGGAGTAAGAGGGAACTGGAGGCAGGGAAGGAGCAGAGGGGATGGAAGATTGGAGAGTACTTACTCTCGTACTCTCCAACAGATCCCCTGGCAGAAAAAATGGCCGTTCGTTGTGGGCGGGCTCATATAGAGCCTGGCCGCGCGCCCACAAAGCCTGGGAGTGCGCTCCAATCAACTGGCAGGTAGGGGGAGTTTTTTTTTAATTTGTTTCAGCGCGAGCGCGGGAAAAACAGCAGCGCGAGCGGGGGAAATTTAAAAAAACAAACACGTGTTCTGCATGGGCCAATATTTACTCGCCCGGGGATTAAATCCACTGCCCCGGGCGTGTAAATGGATAGGATTGTCGAACACTGTTTATATCTATATCTATCTATATATCTATATCTATCTATCTATCATAGAAAAAGAACAAAAAGCACTCCGTAATAATAGTCACTGGTGTGGGTGCAGATCCTATCATTAAGAATAAGCAATACGATACCGTTTGGAAACGAAATCAGCAGGCAGCACTCCAGAATTGAACAAACAAGTGTATTGAAAAAATAAACACAAAACCAACGTTTCGGTCCACGAATGGGACCTTTGTCAAGGTGGTGCAGTTACAGGACAGAAGTGAACACATATATATACCCCTAGAATACTCACAAATAACAGGTGCTGCAAATCAAATTGATTGCACAGCGTGATGTCAGATGCAGTGCTGACCTGGGGTGACCTCAATGTGAGCACTCAGTACAAGGTGTACTTAGATCAATAGGAAATATAGTGGAAGCCACTGCAGGGGGATTAAAGTTCACACAGTGGCTCCCAAGCCAAAAGTGGTGTGTGTAGGCTCCACATGTATGTGTGTGGCAGAAGCCATGGAGCTGAACTGTGGTCCCTATTCACATTGCTGCAGTGTCACTTATGTGTCAAACAGAAAAAAAGCCCCAACCACAAATTGCATATGAGGCCAAGGTCAGACATGCACTGTCATACAAAAATTAATATTCCAACGTGCTAAGTGCAAAAATATAAATGTTAAAATGACGATGTGGAAGGCTGTTGGTCACTCGTGGACCTAGTATCAAATCCGTGGCTGTTTCCGTGGACCCGGCACGTGGCCAATATAAACTGCCCTGGCATAAAGCTGTGGCAGAAGCGTCACAAGACCATTGCATGGATACATAATATGTAGCCTGGGTATGGCTTCTAATGACATTACTGATAAATGGGGCATTAACCACCTAAAAGGCAAAACATGATAATCGTTAATGCAAAACCTGCTCAATGTCCAAGAGCCTTAGTGTACAGTCCATAGTCCAATCCTTATCCAAAACGGGTATGTCCTGGTGGTTTGCCCATGGAAAATCCCTATGTGCAGAATAGGCGCCCTGTTGGTGAAAAACCTAATAAACAGAGTGAAATAATGCCTACTATAATAAGCAAAGTTAACCATTGCAGCAGGGAAACCAGCAATGTGTGAATCCTCAGTCAGATATACTGTATCCATATATGCATACATACATATACACACGCATACATACATATACACACACGTACATATATTCCTTCTTACCATAAAACGCCATTTGTATTGTGTCCTCTGTATGAAAATATTGTGACAATTGGAGTGACTGACTGCACAGTCTGGGCTGAGCAGCAACCTTCCATATGGGGTTCATTGAGTAATATATCTACAGTCTGATCCTTCCATATATACTTTTTCACATTTGCTATAGTAAAATGTTCACTATTTGATATATTTATCTTATAAAGGAAATACTCAGGGGTACTTTTAGACTTGCATTTGATAAACACAATCTTGGTTCCTCCTTATCATTGTTGTCTAAGCTACATTTTTTCTGAATAGAAAATATGCCTGCACATGTATACGCCTCGAGCATTTAAGAGCTTGATCACTGTGCCTAACCTCAAGTCAACCTGTAAACGTTTCCCATGAAAACTACACTTCAAAAGAACTGGGTGCATTTATTGCAATTTGTTTCTTGACACCACCTTTATAGAGCAGTTAAATACTGTATGAGCCTGACTTCTAAATGCCTTTATTTAGAAGTGCCCCTGTTTTAGTGTTTGATGCTCCACAGAAATGTAAACTTTGCATGCCTTTGACAAGTTAAATATTAAGCACAAGTGTTACATTTGCAGGACTATGCTCAACTGTTCAAATCAGTTTCAATAGTGAATAATTGAACAGTTCAAATCATTTTGCAGAAAATAGAAAGAACAGTGACCTAAAAATACCTCCTGTGACATGCAGGTATCAATATAATTTTTTTTTACTAATATTAATGGTGGCTTCCATAGATTGCATAGGTAGACAGCAGGCTTAGTAATAGTGCCCAAAGTCATGCAGTAGCTGCAAAGGCAAACAAGATCTTATATTGTATCAAACGGGCAAAGGATGGAAGGGAAGTAAACATAATTATGCCCCTTTATAAAGCATTAGTAAGACCACACCTTGAATATGGAGTACAATTTTGGGCACCAATCCTGAGAAAAGACATTATGGAACTAGAGAGAGTGCAGAGAAGAGCCACCAAATTAATAAAGGGGATGGACAATCTAACTTATGAGGAGAGGCTTGCTAAATTAGATTTATTTACATTAAAAAAGAGGCGTCTAAGAGGGGATATGATAACTATATACAAATATATTCGGGGACAGTACAAGGAGCTCTCAAAAGAACTGTTCATCCCACGGGCAGTACAAAGGACTTGGGCCATCCATTAAGGTTGGAGGAAAGGAGATTTCACCAGCAACAAAGGAAACGGTTCTTTACAGTTAGGGCAGTTAAAATGTGGAATTAATTGCCCATGGAGACTGTGATGGCAGATACAATAGATTTATTCAAAAAAAGGTTGGACATCTTTTTAGATGGGAAAGGTATACAGGGTTAAACCAAATAAGTATACATGGGAAGGATGTTGATCCAGGGATTAATCCGATTGCCAATTCTTGGAGTCAGGAAGGAATTTATTTTTCCCCTTATGAGATATCATTGGATGATATGTCACTGGGGTTTTTTGTTTGCCTTCCTCTGGATCAATGAGTAAGTATAGATATAGGATAAAGTATCTGTTGTCTAAATTTAGCATAGGTTGAACTTGATGGACGTACGTCTTTTTTCAACCTCATCTACTATGTAACTATGTAACTATGTAACTCAACAAATGGCTGTAAATAAAGAAAAGGGCGCCTGTGCGGATCTTGCAGTATGTGAGGTAGCAGGCCAAGACCTCGAGAAGAAAGGAGAGGTCACAAGGTCCTATCTTGCTAATCTGTTCAAGAGTATACAACAGTCTCTACAGACATCTTTTCAGGCCAATCTGAACGAGGCAGTTAAAGAGATTAAAGAAGAGATCTCAGTCCTCTCCCAAAGAACCACAGATTTGGAGGCCAAAATGGACTAAGCCCTGCAGTTACAGGCAAATGCTGACGACGAAAAATTACATGAAGTCTAATTAATCAAAGAAGGTCAAGAACTCCACGAAACCAGAGAAAGAAGGCAAAACATCAGAATCAGAAACATACATGAGAGGTATCATTGGGAGATCTCAGCTCATTTCTGATCAGACTCTTCTCTACTTTCGATCCAACCTTAGAAGAACGGGATTTAGAAATGGATCGGGCTCACAGAGCATTAGGACCAAGATCAGAAGACCCTAAAAGGGCTAAAGATGTGATAGTGAGATTCCACAATTACACCACAAAAGACAAGATTGTTAATTGCTGTAGAATAAACATCGACATCACCTTTGAAGATACCACCTTGCAAATTTTCAATGATCTTTCATGGCTTACCGTGGTGCGTCGCCGAGAATTAAAGCCACTAACCTCACTCTGAGAGAAAAAATAATTAAGTACAGATGGGGATTCCCGTTCAAACTCTCAGTGATAAGGAATGGAAAGCAGATCACCCTCAGGTATCCCGAAGAAACTGTGAACTTTATGCAAGCACTCGGCCTATCACCATCTCAAGCAACAAGCGAACCACAAACGTAGCCGAAGCCACAAAGAGCGATCCAGCAGGGGGGCCTCCCTCGTGCCTCAGAAAAGCTGGCTGGTCATAATCAGAACCAACAAAGACCAACCAAGTGAAACCTCTTTGACTGGCTTCGTGCAATCAAAAACTAAGACAAGGGAAATTCATTTCTACTACTTTATCTTTTTTATTTGCTTTGCGAAGTTGGAATTCGAGCTGATTTGCACGAGATACGAGCCCTGTGATTTCTGGACCACTCCAACAAGTTGATAAATGTCCAGCCGAGGGCATAGTGACATTTGTTCCTAATCACTCTGACTCACAGCGTTAAAGGCTCTCAAGTTTCCAGGTTTTTGGGGTGTCAATTTTTTAATCGCAGATAAGTATGTTGACTTACCTGCAGAAGTTTTTCTATTTTTCTAATATCAACGACAGTTAACAAACTGTTAACAATTATGTTGGTATATATTCAATTGAACTGTCAATGATCTATCTCCATTCCCTTTCTTGCATCCTTCCCCTCCGCCACTCCTCCCCCCTCACTTCCACTCCCCCTCCCTAGCTTCCCCTTTCCCTTTCCCCTACCGCCCCCCCTTTTCCCTCACCCCTCCCCTCCCCTTACTCCTCCCCCCTCCCCCTCTAATACTCCCAGCCCCAGAAGAGTCAAATATGTTGTCCTAAAAAAATTCTATGTGCTAACAGAATCTCAGATAGGTTGAAATGTTACAGTTGACATGAGGCCTTCAAACACAAAAAAACAACTAGATAGCAATCTGTTTTCAATTATGTTTTGTGTATATCCAACCAAACTGTTGAATAGAATTTACGTGTGATATCTATGCTAAAGTCCCATCTGCAGTCCCCCCTTCACCCCCAACATGCAAAGTTGACTCCTATCTTAAAAAGCCTATAATAATTAAAACCTGCTAGATAACAAACTGTTAAATGAACATGCTGACATATATCCAATGGTATTATTGGAAATGAACCTTACATGTGTCACTAATTTCCTCATTCCCCATCTATATATATATATATATATATATATATATATATATATATATATATATATATATATATATATATGTGTTAAGAGAAAGAGCGGACCCCGCATCCACAAGATAAATAAAAGTAACTAAATACCGACTATAAATAAATACTATATAGTAAGTCAGTGGTGCTATAAAGGCCAAATTATGTAATGTGAGAAAAAAGAAAGCCCCAAATAATAGCACTCTAGTATACCAAATCAATATGCAAATACAAATTTTATTGAATAAACTGTCACAGAACAAAAGGTCTAAAAGAAAGCAAAGAATAATTAAAAGCAGGCATAGATCCCCTGTACGTATAGCTTGACAATAATCATCTAATAATGAATTCAAAAATGGACAAGACGTCCCATATGAAAAAGTGTGTACCCTTGAGTATGTAAAACAAGGGGAGTATATGTGCTGCAGTGAGAGGGCTGTGATGACAAAGGAGTGGCAATAACCAAGTAATCAAATCATATCAATGCTCATTCCTATTAAGTCATATATAATAATCTCTGGGAATAAAGTACATCAGTGCAGTGTAAGAGCAATATGTATGAAGCTTGGAAAAGCACACTCCAAATAGCTGCATACCCTAAATCACATGCCACATAGTCATCAAACACACATATAATCTGTAGAGGAAGCAAGGAGCAATAGCTCAAAACATAGTTACGTGTCCCTGAGGGGGGACAAACCAGGGGATCCTGCCTACAGCACCCACTCCTACGCGTTTCGGCCAGATGCCTTCAACTGGGAGTGGTGGGGTAGGCAGGATAATGTGCAGACTTAAAAAGGATTACAATCATGCCCTAAAGCGTCATCACCTGTTGAAATTTCACCAAAGTGCAATTAATCTAAATACATCACAGGGGTGTGCATCATGTACCTACCCAATGCGCATGTCCCAAGAAACGTCATAAACAGAAGCCCAGCAAAGCAGGGCAATATGCTATTTTCCACCATATCCATGAAGCTGGCAGCTTTCTGTCTACACATAATAAAGTGCGCTAGCGTGTGACGTCATCCAGAGGCACCCGATAAACGGATACATGCCTCTTCTCCTGCCACTACTCTGGGAGGCGGAGCCACATTAGACATAATTTGCGCATGTGCAGGCAGACTGATGTATTCCGTGCACTGAAAAGCTTCCATATGCACGGAGCTTCAGCCCGCACATGCGCGGTGTGCCCTGCTTTGTGGATGATCTCACATTAAAGGCACAGCCACATTAGTATCTAGACTTATCATAGAGAAGGCACAATGAACCTTTTTTACACGTCAGCACTGCAAAATACAAGGAGCTGGTAGTTCCAGCAGGCTGACGCGTCACAGCACGTAGTCAGCTGTGCAGTGAGGAGGGACTGGGACCGGCTCGGGAAGATACCATGTAATGGTGGGGAACGCGCACGTGGCCGCGCGCGCCACCGGATGCAGCGGGACCCAAGCCTAATACTTTTGCTATCTGTAACTCACAGACTTCAAACAACTAGTGGTATTGTAAAATGAAAACAGAGAAGAACAAACAGCATCTGATTAATAAACTAAAGTTTACTTATACTGAGTAACATTTACATTTCTGTAATATTTACTTAATATAGAGACTTTGTAAACACTGTTGAAATAAATGGATACTCTTTCCAGAATTATTCACAGTTATTTACTATCTATACTTTCTTAAAACGCTTTACTATATACTAGAATAGGATATGGTGTTATATCTTTTAACTATCTAAGCTTGTGTTCATTTTAGAACATCTCAGAGTAAGGGCAATGTGGTAACGGCAATGTCTTGATTAACTGCACCCCATTGCCATAGCAATGCATAAACCAATGTCTGTGCTTTGCTCTGCTTACCCTTGAACTGTCCTTTGTGACGCGAAATGTACGTCGGTCAGCGCCTGACATCACTTGTCATATGTCGCCTGGTCATGTGGTAGCTATAAGGGAATGCTGGTGTCTTCAATATTAAAGGAGTGCCACTATTCCCTCTGAGGGATTATTTGATTAAAATATAGCATACCATATCTAAGGGACAGATACATATAAGTGTTTTGATTAGGGACCATTGCTTCTTCTCTGCTATTTCTCCTTTCTTTATCTATACAAGACAATTTAGACAGCAATTAAGAGTTACCTAATTGGCACTGGTGAATTTGGAAGCACAGCTACTATTTTGTGGGTATCCTATTGCTACAAAGTATCACCATCTAGATCTAGTCTGGAGATAGACAGTTTAAATGTCTGTGCTACAATAGTGATATTATTATTATTATTCATACAGCAGCAGGATACCAGAGTGGGATAATACTGCTATTTAGGGATAAGCCTGAGCTATTTAAGCAGATGTGTTTACACAGTAAGATTGCATTAACTGGGATAGTGCTTTTGGCACTATATTCCTAACTGTGTCATCAGAATTTATCTGTGTCATATAGAATTTTATATATATAGTGTATATCAGGGAGGGAAACATTGGATACCTCTATAAATTCTGATGATTATATATATATATATATATATATATATATATATATATATATATATATATATATATACTACAGTAGCTACCACCAGCACCCGGTTTTTATTGTTCTGTTATCAGGTTTCTTTTTCTTGTTATCACATAATAGTTTTAACAGAAATGATTAAAATGTAGTTTGAATTGTGGTGTTATTATTACCACTTTTAGTGGTGTTTGCGTGCAACTATAGCAGAAGTGTAGACTCGAACCAACATATTTACTACAGTTACCGCTTTGCAATTTCTTAATGCAGTACCTTTTCGTCTTTAATTCTTCCTTCCCACATACAAGCTGTCCCCAAATTCATCACATTTTTCTATCCCACCCAGCCTGAGCTGAGAGATTGTCTGCAAATTCAGGAAGAGCACACTGAACTCCGCACTGTTGGAAACACTATGGCTGGAAAAATACACACCCGAGGACCTCTTTGTCCATTTGGACTGGTGAAAGATAAGACAAATAGTAGCAATATCATTTTATTTTTCTGGTGCAAGGATTTGTCATCATTAAAAAATAAGTTTTTATCCATCAAAGGGTGCATAATCAACATTACCAGTAAAATGAGTAAACTAACAACAGCAAAACAGCTAACTTACCTTACAGCCATCCTTGTTTCAGCCCTCCCCTCTAATTAAGAGCCCACAATAAGGCAAGCTTGCCCAGGGTAATCAATAAAAAACCATTTGTACCAAGATATTTTTTTTTTAAATGGAGCCCTCCACTATCCAGGCAAACTACTGTAAATACCTGCAAAATTATTTATGTTAATCTTTAAGATTCTTATACTTTTAATGTTTACCTTCTACTGAAAATGAAATTGTTGTCGACAGCTGTACACATATGGATAAAGACTGAATGAAACATTAATGCATCGTATACTCGTGGCTTACTTATACTGATGCAGCCACCAGTATTAGAACACTTGTACCTGGGAAATTCTGGGAGATTCTGGGACAGTCTCACAGTAAATGCTGCAACATTTCTGAGAGATTTGTAATGGCCCATCGGATTAACACAGCGGGGGGTCCCTGCAGTCCCATTCAAACTGAATGGGACTGCAGGGACCCTGCTGTGTTAATCCGATGGGCTATTAAGAATCTCACAGAAATGTTGAGGCAAAGTTCAGACAATGTTGCGGCGTTTACTGCCCCAGAACTCTCCCAGGCAAGAGTTCTAATACTCGTGGCTGCTTCTGTATACTGTAGTTCCAGTGTTACAACATTGTTTGTCATAGGGATGTACTGTACCTTAGAAGTATCCTGCAGCCCCTCTACTCCTCCTGACCCCTACACATATTGGAGGTCCACTTCTGCCCTCTAAACACCCGCTGGGCACCCTACAACCCACACACACATTCATAGGACCCACTGCTTCCTTCAGATACATTTAAAGGAAACCTGCTGCCCTCACAAACACATCCCCTTGGCACCCTGCTGTCTCACACAAGCATTCACAAGCAAATCTACTGCCTTCTTCTCACATACATGCATGGGGCATCATTCCACCCCCACATTCATTAATGGTTCACCCGACTGTGCCCTCTTATATTTGCTGTTTTTAATAATGGCACAGTCCTCATGCATTCCTCCAGTGTCTGATTTCAAGCAGCAGGGTGGAATGAAGGTGGAGTAGGTAGAGTAGGGCTTATGGGAAGACAAATAGAGGAATGGATTGACAAAATTATTATTTTTTTAAAAACAGATTAATATCCCACTTCAAATAATGAAAGTGTTGCTAAAAAAATAAAAACACATGCTAATTTATACACTTGGAAAAACATCACTTAGTACAAAATCTCTGATGAAATCTAAAATTGACCTTTGGGGTGGACAGTTTGTCAACACATTTCAAGTACTTCAGTTGCCCAGGTGGACAAAATGAAAAACAAACAATAAAAGCATTTGACATTTTGATGATTGTATTCTTGAAGCTGGGACCTTGAACAAGATTAGTTATGTCCACATTCCTGTGTTATCAACATTCGAGGCCAAGCCATTAATGCATCCTTGACATTAGTAAATGTGTATACAGTATTATATATCAGGTGATCGTTTAGACATGGTACAGCTAGTATAAAATCTCAAATAGTGTTTTACTTGAAATTGTCTGAATAAGTGCATCGTAAGAGTAGAGCTAGATATTTTTTATTTTTGCAGAATTTTCTCTCTTCCACAATTTGTCATTTTACAATGTACTCGTGGATTTATATATTTATTGTCAATTGACAAAAATAAATACAGAAAAAAACACTTGTCTACATATTTTGAATTGGGGATCAGAAGTTGGACCACCCTTATAAAATACTGTAATTCCTGGTGGGGCGATCCTCTTTAGGACATGAGTGGATTGTGTAGTGTTTTATTTTAATCCATGTAGAGGACCTACTAATTCTCTATGACACTGATGGTTTACAAATTGATAATCTGTGTCATTTTTGTGTAGTATCTTTGGCTTTTAGTACATGTATATGTAACCCCCCTGCATGGTATTAAGGGAAAGATTTGAAGCTGGTCAGGCAGACAAGGAGAGTCTAGAACAAATTGATCAGGGTGCATTATTGGACGATTTAACCGTGATATGACTATGGATTAGAGACAGGAAAGAGGATCCTCCGACGTTTGAACAGCTTATCCGGGAAGTGCGTGCGGAATAGGAAAAAAAAATAGACCCGAGCGGCATTAATAACTACAACTACCCAAGCCAGAGTAGCTGTCGCCAGTGCAGGAGGTTGTGAGGAGAACGGTGCTAGCAACGCAAAGCTTAGAAAACAAATTCAAAAGCTAACGGTGCAAATGACCACATTGATGATGGCTACGGCACCCAAAAAAAAGGCCTTGATGTGTACTCATCCGGATACAACCCAGACCTATGACTGGGACCGGTTCTCTAGAAATCGAGGTATGAGTTGTTTCCAGTGTGGAAACATGGACATCTGGCTGCGTAGTGCAATGCATCAAAGGAAAGAGATGCCTTCAAGAAGCAAGGAAATGACAGAGGGACGGGAATGAGGCCACTAACAAGTCTTATGACCCCATAGGAGAAGTCCATTGGGCCGGTCTCCAGTTGAAAAAAGTGCCTCCCTGCCATGTTTGGCGAATTCTAAGGAAGGTGACCCTCCATTAAGAAGTAAAAGGTTCCACCGTAATTATAGAAGACCCTTGCCCCGGACAATTTCCTGGGGGAAATTTCCAGAGTGCTGTCCATACAGAAAGGAAAAGCAGATACTATAGGAGAGGAAGTGAGAAATGAGACTTCCCATGACGTGAGGATACGAAGAGGCACTGTGATAGCTCATCTGTACAGTGCTGAAGTAATGGGCCCAGCCAGGGTGAAGAAGACTCATAACAGAAGACTGACGCCAGACATGTTCAATTTTGGAGACAGTCCTATTCCAGAACACTGGAAAAAACAGTTACAAGAAAAAATGGCTCGTAGGCCAGAGGTTTTCTCAACTCAAGAATGGGATGTAGGAAAAGCCCATGGAGTGGAACACCAGATTCGTCTTCATGATGCTCGCCCTTTTAGACAAAGGTCACGGAGATTGGCCCCGGCTGTTGTGGAGGATATTAGGAGACACCTCCAGAAACTAATGAGAGCTGGCATAATTTCTGAATCTAGAAGTCCGTATGCATCACCCATAATGATAGCCCGGAAAAAAATGGAGCCGTGAGGATGTGTATTGACTATTGCACATTGAACAAAAGGACCACCCCAGATCAGTACACAATGCCACGTATAGGATACATTGGATGGCCTCACTGGCAGCAAGTCGTTTTCAGTTTTGGATCTTCACAGTGGATATTATCAGATCCCAATGAGCCAAAACGACAAAGAGAAGACTGCCTTTATATGCCCATTGGGGTTCTACCAGTTTGAGCAAATGCCTCAGGGAGTGTCGGGCCTCAGCTACATTCCAAAGGCTAATGTAAGGAGTAGTGGGAGTTATGAACCTACTTGAAGTGCTGGTATACCTGGACAATATAATAGTATTTGGGAAAACCCTGGAGGAACACGAAGCTCGGTTGTTGAAGGTGTTAGATCGATTAAGTGACAGTGGACTAAAATTATCAGTGGACAAGTTTCAGTTCTGTTTGACGTCTGTCACATACGTAGGTCACATCGTATCTGAGAAAGGAGTGGCTAAGAGTCTGGGGATCTTTCCCACTGGAGTTCCTTTAGTGTACTCTCACCCCGCAGAGTTGACCATGGAGGGATTAAGCCAACTATATCAACAAGATCTATCCCGATTGCAGCAGACATACCCAGGACTGAGAGAAGTGTGGTCAGCTCTGAGGGACCGGAAGTCGCTTCAAGGAGTCATCGGAGTCGACTCCTTCTGAGGCAATGGGATAACCTGGTGCTTAAGAATGGAGTAATGTTCAGAATTGCTAAGAAAACGCAGCACGTGGTGTCTAAGCAACTGGTACTTCCATACCGGTATAAGCAATTTGTTCTACGTTCACTACATGACGATCATTGCCATTTTGGCACAAACAAAACAATGGGATTAGGGAAAGATCGATTCTATTGACCCAGGATGTCGAGGAATATTGTAAGAACTGCGGAAGTTGTGTGACCAGAAAGACTTTGCCTACTCGGGCCACGCCCTTAACCAATATCATCAGCAGTGGGCCACTGGACATAGTCTGCATGGACTTTCTGTCATTGGAGTCAGATAGCAAGAACACCAGTAATATCTTAGTGGTCACAGATCACTTCACCTGGTATGCGCAAGCATTCCCCACAAAGGACCAATGAGCCGATACAGTTGCCAAAGTGTTTAGTCCATTATGGATTGCCAGCCAGGATACACTCCGACCAAGGACGGGTCTACGAAAGCCGACTTATCATGGAATGACTGCGCATCTGTGGGATAAAAAAAATCCAGAATAACGCCTTACCACCCACAAGGAGATCAGCAACCAGAGAGATTCAATAGGACCCTATTAAATATGATGAGTACCCTAAATAATCATGCTTATAACTGCACCAAAAATTAATCCACTGGGTATTCACTCTATTACCTAATGTTTGGACAGGAAGCTTGATAGCCCATTGACCTGTGTTTTGGAGTGTCGGCAGATGGCACAGCCCCAACCACGTACATGCAATATGTACAGAAAATCAGAGACTAGTTACAAGAAGCATACACGCTGGCCACTTCTGCAGCTGATAAAAGAGTACACTGGAAAGAGCTACAACTGCAGGACAGAGTCCTTATCCAGAATCTGGGGATAATGGGGAAACACAAAATAGCAAATCACTGGAAAATCGAGTTTTATGTCGTAGTAGAGAAGTTAGAAGGACTCCCCGTCTATCGAACGCTACTTTCAGAACGGATTCCATTGGATAACCGAGGACTGCCTTTACAACTTTCAGCCAACAGCTTTTAAATGGAGGATATATTATTTTCAGCTTCATCCAGCCTTTGTTCATTTTCTAGGACTTTTGAGCTAAGCCGAATCATTCATTTGAATTGGAGTGTGTGACAGGGTGAATGAACGTCACCAGCCATATGCGTGGAAAACCTATGTTTAGGCTTGCAGTGCAGCAGTGAAGAGGTTAAGTTGAGAAGGGCTGCTTAACTAGTCTGACCCCAGCTGCATAATCAAGGTGTTAAAACCCCCAGGCTGTACACACATGCAAGAGAGCTGGTGAGGAGACAGGACTGAAAGTGCTGAAGAGATTACTGCTGTAAGGTCTGTGGTGCAAAGTACATGTGTGATGAACTGTCTGTCTCCTGCATACTAAAGAGAAGCTATTTTGTTCTGTCTGCTAAAAAGAAGCTATTTTCTTTTGTTTGCTGACGAGAAGCTATTTGTTTTTGATGTGCTGTATGTTTTAAGGCTCAAATAAATAAGTCTTATCCAAAGAACCCGTGTGTGTGGTTGCATGTACCCTGCAACAGAGTGTCTGTGCATTAAAGTGGTTTGTGCTCTCTTTTATAGCTTGGATCAGTTATTCCTGGGTCAAAACAGGCAAACTCACACTCTGTATTTTGTGCGGCCCACTCCTGGATTTCCTTATTAGACCTTCCTCCTTTCTGATGTTTGAGACATGGTGGAGCCTGAGGAATTAAAAATGTTTTCCAGAAATGGAAATATCATATCTTGGAATATGTCATATCTTGGTAAGTAAAAATCAATTTCTGCTAAAATAGGGCAATACAGAAGGGTTTTAACTCTTTAAATCATAGCATTAAAGCACCATACTCCCTATTCCAACCATGACATATCGAAAGTCCACCACAGTTTTCTTTTAAACATGTTATTAATCAATTAAAATACTCCTTATCATATCATATTTTAAGATACAGTACAAGGTGAGGTGAATGATGCTGCCTGTATATACAAGCTCACACCAACACACCAATTATATGATACATAAGTGGGTAACTATGTAGATGTTTTCATTCAGCAATAAAAACATCATACATCTGTAACGGTGTTTCCCCCACCCAACTGCAGATACACCATTACAGGGTGTATGGTGCATATACCTGCTGGCAACAGGAGAGCTGAGTCGTCCGCCGATGTAGTGGGACACAGGAACAGGCTTCTGGGGTTCATACCCCACATATTTACTTAGCAGTGCTGCGCCTCCATCTGCCGTGGACTCCAGGAACTGAAGGTGATATTCCACGGTATAACTTATTACCTCTCCCCCACAGTAAGGTCACACACCAGGCAGGAGGTATAGTGCAAACAGGAACAGGTTTATTACTACACTCTGCAGTAACAGTTACACAGCAGTATTCTGCCGGATACAGTATTTCAGCATGTAGATGATGGTCCCTGGACCGCCACTACCGGCCAAGGGTACCCGCAGCCATCCTAGCTCTTCCCCACCTCCCTAGCAGTGGTATGGTCCACACTCACTCTCCCCCAGAGGGAAGAGCACATGGGAAGGCCCCAATCTGAGGCTCCGAATTGTGTGACCAATACATTATAGCATTTTCCTGTTGTCCCATGAAGAGTGTGATTTTGGGGTCCGATAGCATTGAAAATACTTTGTTATGTGGTACAGTGCATAAAATTAATACACTTGAAAAAGTACTGGTTCCCCATATTGTTGGTGGTTGAATTTTTTTTTAAAGAAAGTAAAATATTAAAACTGAATCCAGAGTGGGCTTTGTATATCATCAGAGCATTAAATATGCTGGCGCCTCAAGTATTCTATCGATAATGGTGTGACACATATTCAATATGCTGCTAGGCATTCTCCTTGCTCTGGAAGATTTTAGATTTCAAATAAGCTAAAGTTTTTTAGAAGATGAGGAAGATGGTCCCACCTCATATGAAATAGGGGCTTTTGATAGCACTCTTTTACGTTAATTGCCAAATCTCATATATTACGTGCTGATCATTGCAGCATCATGTAGACAAACTATGTTTTAATCACTCTAAACATGAAGGATGGTGTGTATCAGTCACAATATTACCATATAATTGATGCTACCGAATGCATTATAATCAGGCATCTCTTAATATCTGGATCTTCTAGCCCTTTGGCTAGCTTGCATTTTAGGGTGTGCAACGCAGAGAAATGTAGAGAAAGACACACTATGGAGTTACAAAAAGTGCACATACAGAAGTAGCCCAACTAATATTCCCCAGAAGCCGCAGAAAAGCAGTACATTTCCCCAAGTTTTGGTGAAAAAGCAGATGTTTCATTTTAGGCTGCTAACAGTAAAAGGGGCATCTGTATTATGAACTGGACATATCAAGATGTGTGTGTCTGTCTATCTATCAATTTTAATGTTCCTCTCAAAACACTTTGTGGGAACCTGGTACATACTATGTTGTGTACATAATATGCCGAGGTAAGCCCAATTCAAATTAATGGAACTAATATCCTCTCCAGCATGGGGAAGATGCTCACAGCATATTGAGTAGAGGCCAGAGAGAAAGATATCATGGATAAAGAAGAAACCATTATGGTGGAAATTCACAACGCTCCAATATCAGGTATCAGAGAGCGAACCTGCATTAGCTGCCATTGACTTAAATACTCCTTATCGTACATTTTCCACTTAAGAGGGCAAAACTGCTAAAAGCATTGATAGGGAGTCTTTATTACAGCCAAATAGACTATTGATATATCTATTGAGTTCATTGCTTTTGCTAAACCTGGACAAGGCATTAGTTCAGTTATTTATCACACAACCTCACAAGTAATTTTCCATATGGAGTCTTCAACAACCCAAGATTTGTGCGTTATCCGTCAGGTCTGGTCTGAAGCTCTTTACACTATGTGAAGAGCAAACCATAAAATATGATATTACTGTATTTAAAATGAGAAACTGTGTTAATTGAAAGCTAGGAATGAGCTTTAACTAGCTTTTTGAGGTCCAAGAAACAACTAGGCTCCCGATAACAACACAGAGAAAGAGCCACGTTGTATTTTAAGGGGATAATTTCTCTATACCATATGGATGTCACAGTTAGGGCTGAGGAATAGTGCTAAATATTGACATATGCAACTGGAATTATAGGACTTAATGGCAATAATATGGCATGGCTATGGTACATTCATTATTTTAACATGTTACTTAACTGCATTTTTGTTCTCTCATAATTAAGTTACAAAAATTACCCATCACTGGAAACTACAAATATTACATGGCTAAATAAATACATTTTAATGCAAGTAACTACACTGAAACAATAATAGGGCCGGTGTTTGGAAAACTGGAGCACAGATAGAAAAGCACTAAGAACCGCTATCTGGACTTTGATCTTGGCTAATAAGCTAGAATGAAAAATGTCAAAACGTAAAAGCAGAAATCCGTCTCTTTATCCTGAGGTTACCAGTCTGGTATTCTGATCTGAACCTCTTGACAAAACTTTTCGAAGAGTAAAAAATGAAATATGACATTACTGTATTTGTAGGAGAAAAATCAATTCAGTCGCGGCTTAGGATGGGCATTAGGAAGACTATTCCATTAAAGCCTGCCAAGGACATGTGCCAACTATTAGTAACGTTTGACCTTGATTTTTGGCTTCATTGCATCTTGGCATTCAAGCAAAATGCACATTCAGCACTGCAAGCAAAACGGTTGATTGGATCTACTTTTTGGAAGTACATTACAGATGGCCCACCACTTTTGCATGTCCATTATCTGTTTGTAGAGATGTTAACAAGGTAATCATCTAGTATTTTGAGTAAATAATGAGTATAACCAAAGCTGTAGTTATCAGATGGCTTTCATTGTTGTATGTACTGTATTTACCGACAATTGATTTTGTTTCACACTAGGAAACAGAAAAATGATCAGTATTTTAATGCATGACTAAAAGACTATGGGCCATATTTAATAAGATGTTAGACACATTCAGGTGAATGGGCTGGAAGGTGCCTATTGGCTTAGAGCCTTATTCCTTTATATACGATGCAGCTGTTTGTGTCATTTGAAATCAATTGAGATTTTTGGACAAAAATGGTACAAACGGCTGCTTTAGCAAATATACTGTAGAACTACCCCCTTATTTGTAAAGTGCTCTTATAACTATGGCGTTAGGAGCATTTGTTAATACTTAGTGGATATACTTACCAGCTCTTCTGGCAATTCTTGAGTTCATTTCGCTGTATGTTGGTGATATTAAAAAAAGGCTTGCTTATGTCTAGAAAATATACTAAAAAAAATACATTCCTGATGAGATATTTAGATTTGTAAAAGAATATGCACATTTAAAAACTCAGCTAAGAAGCAATGATTTATCAAGCTTAAAGACTTCCCCCGTAAATTACTTAAATTCTTTTGAAGGAATATATTCTTTGAATTTAAGTATACTTCTGCCACAACTAATCGGTTACGGTGTTATGGTGTTAACGTAATATTTCAGAACGGCTCCCTTCAAAAGCCATACCTAATGCTGAAAGCCATGGGGGAAATCATGTTACTCACGATATTGCAACAGATGAATCAGACTGCTCTCCTTTTATAGTAAGTCCTAAGAAAATGTACCGGCAGGTGCATGGAGGTGAACTAGATACAATACACTGGAAAGACCCAGGAGAGAGGTCAAAAGGACCTCACTGGAATGCACTCATTGCCAATATACTCAAATGTATGGCAGTAATAGCTCATCAGTGAATACATCCTAAAAATCAATAGTATAACCAAAAAGGGATAGGGATCAAACTAAAAACCAAAATATTTACATCAAATATATCACACTAAATATAGTTAAAAGCAATAAAAATTCCCCATAGTAAAGGGCTCAAGTAATATGGATGAATTATCCTTCAATGTAATCAAGAAGAGACAGTCATTTAGTACTGCAGTCCCATAGTTGTAGCATATTTTCATGCCCTATTGGAATCTACCATGTGTATACCATATGTACTCCACAATAGCTAGATCCTGTGGATGCAGTTAGGGTGAACTATTCTGCCAGGATACAGCTATATGGTAGTAGATGAAGGGGTTAAACCTAATGAAACCTAAATATCATATAATTAATCCATCAATTGTTGAAAGTAATGATCATGGGGATAAACATATATATGTACAGGCATACTCCGCTTTAAGGACACTCACTTTAAGTACACTCGCGAGTAAGTACATATCGCCCAATAGTCAAATGGCAGCTCACGCATGCGCCTGTCAGCACGTCCTGAATAGCAAAGTTGAACTCCCTACCTGTACCGAAGCTGTGCGCAAGCGGGGAGACTATAGAGCCTGTTACAAATGCGTTATTTACATCACTTATGCACGTATATGATGATTGCAGTACAGTACATGCATCGTAAGTGGGAAAAGGGGAGTGTTTCACTTTAAGTACATTTTCACTTTACATACATGCTCCGGTCCCATTGCGTACGTTAATGCGGGGTATGCCTGTATTCCTGCAGACCTTTACAGACTCATGATTTTAGTCTTAGCAGTGTAAATATGCTTACAGTATCTGCAATTAAGTGGTATCCCACAATAAGATAGTAGCAATATAGCAAAGGGTCTTAGACAAGGAGACACTGTGTCTAATAAGTGTGTTGCTACAAGCTGTTACTGTTGCGCTACAAACTTATTAACTTGTATCTGCTACTAGCCTCAGTTAGAATTAGACCCATAGCAGAAGCCATACATAGAGATAGTAATGCGTCCCTCACCGAGAAACACTCTGTAGGGTAAGCATATAGCTAGTTCCTGCTACTGCAATGTAGATGCTATTGTCCACTTTCTGCCTCAATAGAAATTAGAGGTCCTTAAACCCATACAGATACACATATATTGCGCTACATATATTGCATAATCCTTGGGCGGAAACAAGGGTTTCAGCGAACCCAAAAGGTAACCGGTATACAAGCCGTAATGTTAGGACTGGACTGCAGCAACTCCGTGACGTCACACTAGTGGCGTACTACTCTGCCGACATATGTTTTGCGTGTCCACCAAGCTTCATCAGAGGGAGCAGTCTACCCTTATCTTCCCTGTAGTGAGTATTTATCTTCCGTGTAAACAGAGGTTCGTATCTGCATTGACCAATAGGAATAAAGTATCCAATGTTTGCCCAATCAGGTCGGGTCAACTCAGGTGATCAATATCAAGGACTTCAGTGTTGTAAACACAGAACACCTATCTCCTTAACTGGTAGTGTTGTTATACCAAAGATATAAGTATTGTGTATGAGTGGTTCCCCGCTTCAGCAAAGATATTGGTATTAATAAAACCAAAGAGTGAGGAGCTGTATTGAGTATTGACGGAATCATAGTAAATCTCATAATCAAAAAATCAAAAAATGTAGGATACAATAGCAAAAGTTGTCATATCAAGGCACAGACACTAGTGGATGATGGTATAATGTTATTAACTAGAAGAGATTAACTCATCCATTACGGACCTCGGAAGTCTCAATATACAAGTATGTAGTGTGTAGGAGTGTGTGATCCTTTACGATGATCTGCCCCGAATGGTCAATACAGATCAGACTGTATCTTATGATATATGTCACATGATAATGTCACATCTAATGTCAGTGTTTACCTTGATTGTTTTTTGTGTCCGTATGTGGTTAGCCTCCTGTCATACGTCCATGATACCAAAGATGTACTATTGACATTGGATAATATAGTACTGGACCAAGAGACCCTTTTGGTAGACCTAGTCGTTGAGGGGCGTTATTCAAGCATTCCACACAATTATGGGAGGAATGTCGTTGCTCATTTTTTGAGAGCGAGGGGTGAGGAATCTAAACTCCATAGTGAATTTAATATGAGACTTCGAGTATACTCTGATCCACAACTACTTCCTGTTTAGTCATCAGCTCTACCATCAAGTACAGGGCAAGTACAGGGCACCGCAATGGGGACCACCTGTGCTCCCATTTATTCCAATTTATATCTGGGCTGGTGGGAGGAGATGATGGTCTTCGTAGAGACCCAGAAAAGATTCACAGGACATGTAGAGATGTGGGTCAGGTATATTGACGATGTCCTCTTGTTGTGGAACGGAACGGAAGAACTTCTGAAAGAGTTTATCCAAGCTTTGAATACGACCCAACATAATCTAAAATTGACTTTCCAAACAAGCAGAACTAAGATAGAGTTCCTGGACATTACAATATCTAAAACACCGGAAGGGATTTTAGAGACAAGTATCTATAGGAAACCCACCTCTACCAAAACTCTCCTAATGGCAAATAGCACCACCCAGGCCTATAACAAATACTAGAAGTGGTCCCTGAGAACTGGAGAGGGGGTGATAGATTGAAACGTCTCCGACAGAGGGAGACGTTTTGGATATATCGTTTGAAATCTATGTCCCCTGCCGGTCTCAACGTTGACCTTGATATTGCAGCTTTTAACTGAAACCCAAAAGGGTCAGCTGTGAATCCCTTGGGCTGCATGACATTAGCTTGAGTATGATATTAATGCCTAGCTACTAAGGGAGGGATTATCAAACCGTATAGATTATTCATTGAACATTTTGTATTGTTTTTATCCCTCTCCCTCTTTTCAGACCTTCCACGCCTTTTTGAGAGAGATAAAAAAAAAATTTAAAAAATAAATAATTTTTTTTTAGAATTTTTTAATATTTATGAGGATATTTGTATTAAAATGTATTTAGACATATTCGTATAAGAATTTTAAGGATTATATGTAAATATTATGTAAAATTAAATTAGTATGATTCATGTAAAGAGTATATATATATTTTTAATGAGCATCACTGAATATTAATGTTATTTTAATATTAGGTATTAAGTGTGATTTATTTTTTTAAATAAATATATTACGACCAACGAAGTGTTAACAACTTAATAATCAGAATTTCATGTGAAATCGTTAAACCACATATAATGAGTAAAGACTGGAGAACTCATTGAGTTCATTGAAATAAACTGTTTGATAATTTTAAAGGTGATTGTTTAAGAACTGTAACTTCAGATGAGTATGTATTAGGATATATGAGAAAGATCAAAGGAGGCATTATTTAGATCCTTCATGCATAGATGTTCCAGTATCAATTGATATATGATTAGTGATCCACCTACTGTAACCCCTGTTAAATGACCCCCCAAGCGCCTGATATTTTATTCAGCTAAATAGGTTAAGTTTAAATATATATGTGTTGTGCAATTATGCTTTTAAACTGACTATGTGTGCACAGTGAGAATTCAGCCATTGTAATCAGCACAGCCAAGCTGAACTCAATACTAATGAGTTTTGAGGACACACAGCTAACTCCAATCAGCAATTTGATTATGCTGAGGGTCTATATAAAGCTCAGAGACCCCCTTCACGTCATCATTTGAGCCTGAGGAAGCCGATGCGTCTGCGAAACGCGTTGCTCTATTCTACAGCTGAATTTGACCCACGGAGGCTTCTGTAGCCAGATCAGAAAGCAGCCTTTGCAGCCCAGCAGGATAGTTTTTTCTTCCTGCATCCCGGACGCGGGACCGGCACAACAAGCTGCTTAAACTTGATCCTGGACTACATGAGGAGGCCAGGGGTCCACCCTATATGTGTGTGAGTCCTGTTGTTGTTGTTTTATAAATAAATGCATTTTTAAGAATTGTATACAACTGGTTCGTGCCTCACCTGTTTTCCACTCCTCCAACCCCCATACATTATAACACCGGGGGGGAGATCACACCTGACGTCTGGAACTGGGTATTGAGATCTACATCAACCAGGAAGCTTGAGGACAGTCCCCAACTACGCAGACCAACAGGAGTGGATGGGCTAAGAAATTAACCCCAAAGTAACCAACCCTCTACAACTGCTCACACTGGGCCGTGTGAGTACAGATACATATAGTTTTATATTCCCCCTTACCCAAAATGTTTTATCTATTATTGCTGGGAGAGACGGAGTTCATCTTGAGAAAGTTACCAATCATTGTGTTTACTTACACATGGCCGTGTAAGTACCTCAGTATATAGAACCCATTCCCCATTCTTTCCCAAGTTATTTGAGTCCACTATCAACATTACTGTATATTGTTATTACATATGCCTCAATAATCCCACGCTCCCCCATTGCCTGTTTGTTTTATGTCTCTTTAAGGGCTCTGGATTAACCCTTTTTGGGGTAGAAGCAGGAGGGATTTTTATTGTCGGCTCACAGCATCTGCATGAGAGCCATATTTCAATCGACAGCTTCATTGTAAGCCCACTTTTGTTTGTGACTAGAGGTAAGCGCCTGTTTTTTTTTCCACATTGCTATAACAAATACCATACTGATAGGGCAATTCCTAAGGCTAAGGCGCAACTGCCCATCAACAGCAGAATACAAGAGGGATCTGGTAGACATGACTTCAAGATTCCGTGAACGAGGCTATAGTAACAAGATCATCAAAAAGGCTTGCTGCAGAGCCTTAACATCACAAAGAACAAGACTACTCTCCAATAATAACACAAAAAATAAAGATGATACAATAAGATTTATTCGCAGTTACAGCAGTCAGTGGCAGGAGACCCAAAACATCATTCAAAAACATTTGCATGTACTATTAGAGGACATGGATATTCGGGAAATCCTACATGATACGCCAAGTACGGGGTGTAGACATAGTAGAAACATCAAAGACAGACTTGTACACAGTCATTTTCAGTCTAAACCTTCCAAAACCTGGTTGGGGGAAAAATCACAGGGTTACTATCCATGTGCCAGATGTAAGGCCTGCCAGGATATGAGGATCACAAAGACTTTCTGCAATTTATCCAATACAATGGTATTTAAGATTAGAGACTTTATGAATTGCCTACCATGTGGTGTGATTTACCTGTGACTGCAGAAAAATGTATGTAGGCAGAATACACAGACAGTTCAAGACACAAGTGCTAGAACACATAGGGAATGTCAGTAACGCTGTTGACACAACTATAGCGAGACATTACACTGAATTCCATCAAGGAAACAAAAATGTGATGCACCTCGTTGCGATTGAACATGTCCCACGTAACCCACGGGGTAGCAATTGGAATAAAAATCTTCTCCAGGGAGAATGTTGCTGGATTTTCTAACTACAGACCCTGTCACCCTTTGGACTAAACAAGGGATTTATTTACTCTTCATACCTTTAAGAAAACACAGATACTAGCTGTTTTGACTATCAAGGTATCAGAAACTAGTCTGCTCTATTCCAACAAAGGCAGTTACTAAATGGACCTCCCTATATACTCATATACAGTATATATACAGTATACATATTGTATATATGGCTACACCTTATGAAGATTACTATTTATCTTGTGTGGTGTTTGGGGATCCAGGGATACAGTCATAAGATACAGTCTGATCTGTATTGACCATTCGGGGCAGATCACAGTAAAAGATCACACACTCCTAGACACTACATAATTGTAAATTGAGACTTCCGAGGTCCGGTATGGATGAGTTTATAGTTCTAGTTAATAACATTATACCATCATCCACTAGCGTCTGTGGCTTGATATGACAACTTTTGCTATTGTACCCTACATTTTTTGATTATGAGATTTAGTCCATCACAAGTCAATACAGCTCCACACTCTTTGGTTTTATTAATGCCAATATATTTGCTGAAACAGGGAACCAGTCATACACAATACTTATATCTTTGGTATAACAACACTGCCAGTTAAGGAGATAGGTGTTATGTGTTTGCACCTCTGATGTCCGTGATATTGATCACCTGAGTCAACCGGACCTGATTGGGCAAACATTGGATACTTCATTTCTATTGGTCAATGCAGCTACCAGCCTCCGTTTGCACGGAAGATAAATACTCACTACAGGGAAGATTAGGGTAGGCTCCTCCCCCTGATATAGCGTGGTGGACACGCGAAACATATGTCGACAGAGTAGGACATCGCGAAAGTGACGTCACGGGATACCACATAATTGCAAATATTGTTGTAAGCATATTTACACTGCTAAGACTTGAATCGTGAGTCTGTACAGGTCTGCAGGAATACATATATATGTTTATCCCCATGATCCTTACTTTCAACAATTGATGGATTAATTATATGATTTTTAGGTTTCATTGGGTTTAACCTCTTCATCTACTGCCATATAGCCATATCCTGGCAGAATAGTTCACCCTAACTGCATCCACAGGATCTAGCTATTGTGGAGTACATATGGTATACACATGGTAGATTCCAATAGGACATTAACATATGCTACACCTATGGGACTGCAGTACTATATGACTGTCTATTCATGACTACATTGAAGGATAATTCATCCTTATCACTTAAGTCCTTTACTTCTCCTCTACAGGAAATTGTTATTGCCTTTAACTATATTTAGTGTGATATATTTGATGTAAATATTTTTTTTTTAGTTTGGTCTATTTTACCTATCCCTTTTTGGTTATACTATTGATCTTTAGGATGTATTCACTGATGCGCTATTACTGCCATAAATTTGAGTATATTGGCAATGAGTGCATTCTAGTGAGGTTCTTTTGAACCCTCTCTTGGGTCTTTTCTGTGTATTGTACTCACGATATTGTAATGCATTAACAGACACATTGGATTCGCAGATTCCAGGAGGAGCATATAGGGAAAACAAAGAACACAAAGATATTCTAAGTGTGGAGGTTATTTAAATCAGTGAATGTGATGTTGGAGTCTTGGCTCTTTCAGAAGGCCTACTTACAAAATGTAAGAGATATTCAACCAGTGTACAGGGGGATATGGTTCTCTCCCCAACAGATGAGATGTGCAACTGTGTGTATTCTCTGGCTATCACTGTAAGGACAGGTTAGGTTCAGCTCAGCAGGGTTCACAGTATTCAACAGGATAGGACCCCCATGGAAGAGATATAGAAAAACTCCATAGCATAGACTAGCTAGATACAAAGCGTATATGTTTAAAAATGTAGATTTTGCACTTACAATTATGTAGTTAAAAATGGGCTGATACACTTAAAAAGTGTTAGTGAGGAATCGTACGCCGCACCGGCTCACCGTCCTGCCCCCGCCGACGTCTATTTGTCCTAGGTCTGACCGCAACTCAGAGCATTTGGTGATCAGAAGCTGCAGCTTGAGCATGTCCCAGTGGATATAGCATCTGACGTCACTTCCGGATCGTGTCTGGCGGCGTCTGGGCAGCTAACGGCTTCTCTCCTCTCAGCTCCAAGATAGGCAGAAACTCCCACTCTACGCGTTTCGCCAGGGATTCGGCTTCGTCAGGAAGACGAAGCCTTAAAGGCCTTCATAAGTCACTTATGAACGCTTAGTTCATAGGCCCCTATATGTTGAAGACAATATATGTCTATCTGTATCACTGCAACGCAGACAGTCAATAGTATCTGTAGCAATAATATACAACACAAATAAATCCAAAATATGTCTAGCTCAAAAATGTGTATATTTTAGGGTTAAACATTCTTGTATCATATGAGATCAGTTGCTGGCTAAATACACTGTGGCAGCCACGCTATGATATAATTCGGATGACTGTACAGTATGTAGATGTCTCTATGTGTAACTGCAACAGTGTGAGCTGTTGCTGTAGTCTGGACACATAAAGAAGCAACAACACAAATATGTGTTACAATAATATAACAAAAGTAAATGCCAAAACGTGTATATCACTACTTTATATGCCACATCAGGATATGGCCATAATAATCAAGTCAGAGCAATACACATTAGCCTTAAACCAGCTGTATAAATTTGCAACAATCATGTATCATATGAGATCAGTTACTGGCTAAATACGCCGTGCCAGCCACACTATGATATTATTCGGGAGACTGTATGTAGATGTCTCTATATACTGTATAACTGCAACAGTGTAGGCTGCTGCTGCGATCTTGACACAAAAGTAGCAACAACACAAATATGTATTGTAATAATATACCAAAAATGAGTGCCAGAACGTGTATCTCACTAGTGAGTATGTCACATCAGGATATGGCCATAATAATCAAGTCGTAGCAGTACACATTAGCCTAGACAAGCTTAATACATTTATAACCGATACATAGACTCTCTCAGATATATATACAGTATAGTTAATTGAGAGGCTAGCTACTATGTAGCCATATGGACAGTACATGCTGCATAAGGATAAAGGTATTGGTCTCGGCGGACCAAGTCATGAAAGGAAAAGTAACACCCAATACAAGCTGTAATGGAAGCTGTGCAGGAGGATGTCTCCACTCCAGGATCACGTCACAACCGTGACGCCCTATGTATCCGACGTACGTTTCGTGTGTACCCACGGTTCTTCAGGTGGGTGGAGTCTAATGTTCCGATCCCTTAGGTAAGTATATATATGCTATAAGAGAAGCAGGGGCTTGATATTCCGGCGGCTAATCAGGATGGAGCATCGGCAAATGATCATAGTTACATAGTAGATGAGGTTGAAAAAAGACGTACGCCCATCAAGTTCAACCTATGCTAAATTTAGACAACAGATACTTTATCCTATATCTATACTTACTTATTGATCCAGAGGAAGGCAAACAGAAAACCCCAGTGTCATATCATCCAATGATATATCATAAGGGGAAAAATAAATTCCTTCCTGACTCCAAGAATTGGCAATCGGATTATTCCTTGGATCAACATTCTCTTCTCATGTATACTTAGTTGGTATATCCCTGTATACCTTTATTTTCTAAAAGATGTCCAACTTTTTTTGAACAAAGTTATTGTATCTGGCATCACAGTCTCCATGGGTAATGAATTCCACATTTTAACTGCCCTTACTGTAAAGAACCCTTTCCTTTGTTGCTGGTGAGATCTCCTTTCCTCCAACCTAAAGGGATTACTCCATGTCCTTTGTACTGCCCTTGGTATGAATAGTTCTTTTGAAAGCTCCTTGTACTGTCCCCGAATATATTTGTATATAGCTATCATATCCCCTCTTAGACGCCTCTTTTCTAATGTAAATAAATCTAATCACTCCTTTATTAATTTGGTGGCTCTTCTCTGCACTCTCTCTAGTTCCATAATGTCTTTTCTAAGGAGTGGTGCCCAAAATTGTACTCTATATTCAAGGTGTGATCTTACTAATGCTTTGTAAAGGGGCATAATTATGGTTACTTCCCTTCCATCCATTGCCCATTTAATGCAAGATAAGATTTGGTTTGCCTTTGCAGCTACTGCATGACTTTTGGCACTATTGCTAAGCCTGCTGTCTACAAGCACTCCTAAATCCTTCTCCATCAAGCATTCCCCCAATTTATCCCCATTTAATTTGTATGTTGCCTGTTTATTCTTGCTTCCCAAATGCATAACCTTACATGTATCTGTATTAAACCTCGTCTGCCATTTACCTGCCCAAGTTTCCAGTCTCCCCAAGTCCTTCTGGAGAGAAATTACACTGTGCTCTGATTCTATTACCTTCCACAATTTAGTATCATCAGCAAAGATGGAGACGTTGCTCTCGATGCTAACCTCAAGGTCATTAATAAACAAGTTAAAAAGCAGGGGTCCCGGAGGCGCATGCGCGACGGCAAGGAGTATGGATGTATAGACTAAGTGCTCCGTGCCTCGCTCGGTTAACAAATAGCACAAAAAAACACAAAACAGAGAACACAAACACACCAAATAGCACTGCTGGAACCCCAAAAGATCAGGATGTAAAAAAGAGGATCGAAAACCTCAAAGAAGAAGGGATTGTCGGAATACTTTGGCAGAGCCCGGTTGAGCAGTGCGGGGGCAGAAATGGCGCCGATTTCAAATGCGGGCTCTGAAACAGAGCTAGATGGTGAGGAGGAAGAAACGGACAGTCAGGCCCTGATGCCGGTTCGGCAGTGTGACTTTACACGGCTATACAAAGACTTACGATCAATGCTGCAGGCTGAGATGAAAGATCTCAAGAAAGAGGTGACAGGACTCGGAGAAAGAACCGGAGTCCTAGAGAACAAAGTTGATCAGTCCATTAAAGCTATCAAATGGCAGGACAGACGGACAACAGACTTGCAGGCACAAATGAAAAAGAAATAACCTGCGGGTTAGAGGAGTACCAGAGACAATACTGGACTGCGATGAGTACATCACCCATTGGATGGAAACGTTACTCCCTGAGACGCAGAAGAACCTACTTATAATGGACAGATGTCACAGGGCATTACGAGCCAAGCCACTACAGACCGAACAACCACGGGACATAGTGATAAGACTGCACCACTACAGGACAAAGGAGGCAGTGCTTCAAAAAACAAGTCCACTGCCAGTAGTGGAATTTGAAGGAGCTCGCTTATTGATATTCCAAGATCTAGCACCAGTGACACTGGCTAGACGAAGGAACTTAGCTCCAATCACTAAGGCGCTAAGAGAAAATGGAGTCAGGTACAAGTGGACCTTCCCCTTTGGTCTACTTGTAACGCGAGGTGGCAAGGCAGTAATCATGAGGGAGATAGAGGAAGGCCCTTCCTTTACGCACAAACTGGGGCTAGGGGAGGCCCCCGCAAATATGAGCCCCGCAGAACCAAGCCTTGATCCTATATGGTCACAAAACTCCAAATCTCCAAAAGCGTGATGGGACGCATACGGACTCGGACATCATAAATAAAGAACAAAGAAAAAGGAAACACAAAGTTCTTGGTTAACAGTTTTGTTGTTACTCTGTTTTAAAGTTGGAAGTAATCCCAGCTGTTACACACGTGTTGAGCTAAATATCAGTTGGCATTAATGGGATAAACGCACACCAGCTAAGACTCACAAGCTACAACCTGCAAGGAAAAAATGTACCTGGATGAGAAGGCCCTCAATCAACCTGTCTCAAAAACGTGGTCCGAAAAGATGGCGTCAGCGCCGGAGGCATCCCTGGAACCACGGTGACCGCAGGATCAGGAAGGTACAGGGTGGCGGGAACCTGGAGAGAGCGAGAACACCTCCGTCCGGCCGAGAAACAGAATCCAAAATGGCGACGGGCCGGAAGGACATCACCACACCGAGTTGAAAGTGCAGACGCCATCTTGGAGGTGGCAGACATTGCAGGGAAAAACAAGGGAGCGGACAGATCACGTCGGAGGACAAGGAAGACGCGGCTCAAAGGACGTCCGAGGTGGCTGTGAAGTGCCGGACCGGCATCAGAAGCACAGAGGAGATGGAGATTAGCAAGGAGGGGGATGGGGGAGTTAAAGGAGAGAGGGGAGGCGCAGGAAGGTAACCAAAATAGGTTAGGGAAGGGGGGGCGGTGAGAACGATCAAAGGAGTAGAGGGAAGCGGAACGCGAAAGTGAAGAAAACAGAGTGGAAGACAGAAAAGGGAGGTAGGATAGAGGCCGGCAAAGAAGAGGTCGGGTAAGGAGTGGAGTAAGCAAGAAAGGGTTAGGGGTAGCGTTAGTGAGGAGTATGTAGGCCGAGAGAGGGGGAAAGATAAGACAGAGGGGGAGCAAGTGTACGGAAGGGTAAGGTAGGTAGAAGAATGGGTTGAGTAAGTGATAGGTGGATTTGTATGTAGAGTAAGAAGGGAAGAGGACGGATTAGATAGAGTGGAGTAAGAGGGTTCGGAAGAAATATTGTAAGCGGGATAGCCAGGCAAGCCGCGGAGGGCTCAATATAGCAACGAACGAAGACAGAAGTGCAGATGACAGAGAGGTAGTCTAGGGGAGTAGGTAAGATGCAAAGAGACAGGGGGACCAGAAAGGTATAGGAGGGTAGAAGGAAGGATTTGTGCGGACAGGGTGCGATTCGAGAGCACTGCTAGTGGGTTATATTTCATTAGGAAGAAAAAATGGTTTATAAGTGGTTTTAGTTTAAAGACTAAGTTGAAGAGTGGGGCAGGAGTAGTGGGAGAGGTCCTACTCTAAAGTCCGTGTGGGCCAAACGTTAGGCAGGAAGAGAGAGGCACTTCACCTACCTAACGAAGTCCTTTGGGCCAATGCAACTGGAGGAGATTCCATACAGTCCAAGTTAAAAGAACTAGCCCAGAAGACCGGGCTGGAGCCCAAAGGCAGTGGACTCTGATCCAAAAGAGAGGAGGAAAGGCACCGAGAAATGTCATGTTCTGTGAAATATTGTGTTGTGGTTATGTACCCCCAGGTTTCCCCATGTGTGTGTGTCCCATTCTTTGTTTCCACAGAGGGGTGTAGCAGGAGGAGTGAGGCGGGAGCGGATAGAGGTCTCAGAGGAGGACAGTTCCCCAAGAGACCCACAAGAATTCATCAGACCAAAAGGCTGAAGTTCACAAATGAGTAAGGACATAGTTTTAATTTTACACAACGTTAAGGGTTTCAATAGCCCAGCAAAAAGAAGGGTTGCATTTAAGGACTACAAACGTAAAGGGGCAGAAATTCTATTTCTACAAGAGACACACTTTTCAAGAAATAATACACCCAAGTTTTTAGACAAAGATTTCAGGATGAGTTTCCTGTCCTCAGCGCAAGTTAAAAAAAGAGGGGTGGCCATCTTAATCCATAACAGACTACCATTCATAGTTGATGGAACACATATGGATAGAGAGGGAAGATATATTATAGTAACAGGGACAATACAAGCACACCCCATCACTCTTGCAGCCATATATGCCCCATGTGAAAACGCAACAGATTTTTTTCAATGTATTTTTTAGCAAGTTACGCAAAGTAGCGAAAGGAAATATCATATTGGCAGGAGACCTAAACCGGGCACTTAACACTGACCTAGACAGATGCTCCAACATTAACAAGGTACACAGACAGGACTTACCAACAATATCGACAGGGTTGAAGAATTGCCAACTCCTGGACATATGGAGAGAACAGCATCAGGGATTGAAGGAATATACATTCTTCTCCTACCCTCACAACAATTACAGCAGGATAGATTACTTCCTTGTGTCCAATAGACTGGTCCCGGTGGTCACTCGCTCAGAGATACATGATATTTCATGGTCTGACCATGCATCTATAGAGCTGCGATGCACCTTAATACCTCTAGACAGACCTAGAGCGAATTGGAAACTAAATGAGATTCTTTTAAAAATACCGGATTTAGAAAGAGAGGTGGGGGAAAAAATTAAAGAATATTTGTGGAGAATGAGGGGAGTGTAGCTACACACTCCATGCAGTGGGAAGCCCATAAAGCAAACCTCAGGGGGATATTAATGAATCTGGCCACCAAAAGACAGGGAAAGAGAGAAAAAAATAAGAGATCTAGAAAAGAAATTAGCAGACCTCTCATCCCTCCATAAAGCAAACAAACAGGATTATATTCTGACACAGCTATTAGACACCAAAACAAAACTCAATCTCCTTCTCTCAGGCCGAGAAAGAAATGACGTGGTCTAGACATAAATTTTATGAAAAAGCGAACAAGCCAGATACCTTACTTGCCAACAAGCTCAAAAATAAGCTTCCAAATTCCCACATTCACGCTATTCGGACCCAGAGTGGGGACCTCACAACCATTCCTGGGAAAATAGTAGAAGAATTTAAAGCCTACTCTGAAAAACTATACAATGGAAATAAAGTCACCCACAATCTAAAAACAAAAGAGATGTTACAAACATTTCTGAAAGAGGCAAAATTACCCACATTGAACAGGGGTGAGAGAGAAGCATTACAAGCTGATTTTACGTTAGAAGAATTATCAGAGGTAATTAAGACTTTAAAACCAGCTAAAGCACCAGGGCCAGACGGCTTCTCGAACCTATATAACAAAAAATACCTTAAATTATTAGCTCCCCACATGTTAAAATTATTTAACGAGATCCTAGCGGGGGCCTTCCTCCCAACTCAAATGCTCCAAGCCTCAATTTCTTTGATCCACAAACCTGGAAAGGACCCAGCAGATTGCAAGAGCTACCGGCCTATTTCTCTGATTAACTCTGACATTAAAATATACTCCAAACTCATAGCCAACAGAGTGGGTAGCGTTCTTCCCCGGTTGATTCATACGGATCAAGTGGGGTTTATCGGGGGTAGGCAAGCGGCAGACAACACCAGGAGAATAATTGATTTAATCGATTTGGCCAAACAGAAAAATATACACTCAATGGTGCTAAGTCTGGACGCCGAGAAAGCCTTCGATAGAATAGACTGGCCCTACCTAAAAGCAACAATGGGCGAATTTGATTTCGAAGGATGCCTGTTAAAAGCCATTCTTGCGCTATACGAAGGTCCGACGACACGAGTGTGACACCAGGGCTTCCCCTCTGAGCAATTTAATATAAGAAGTGGAACTAGACAGGGTTGCCCGTTGTCCCCGCTGCTGTTTGCCCTCTGTATTGAGCCCCTAGCCGCACACATTAGACATAGTCCAGATATAGCAGGAATCTCACTCGATAACCAAGTACACAAAATCGCCCTGTATGCAGACGATGTCATCTTGACGCTGTCAAAACCTCTCATATCCCTGCCCAATGTTTTTGGGATCTTAAGTAAATTCAACCACATTTCGGGGTTTAAAATTAATCAGACCAAATCAGAAGCCCTCAATATAAATCTACCCAAAGAAGTAGAAAATTTTATAGAAATAAACTTTAATTTCAAATGGCAATCCTCCGCTATCAAATATTTAGGGGTATATATCACACGGGATTACAAAACGTTATATAGCCAATTTTCCCAGGTTGATTAAAACATTGAGAGAGGATCTCAGAACATGGATGAAAGGCAGCATCTTGTGGATTGGGAGGATTCATAACGTGAAAATGAACCTCCTCCCAAAGATATTATATCTTTTCCAGAGTCTACCTATACCTATAGTAACGGCAGACATCCTCTCTCTCCAGTCCCAAATTATGAAATTCATTTGAAATAAGAGAAACCCAAGAATTGCAAAGGGTATCTTGAG
Organism: Ascaphus truei; assembly: GCF_040206685.1. NCBI lineage: Eukaryota > Metazoa > Chordata > Amphibia > Anura > Ascaphidae > Ascaphus > Ascaphus truei. Next base: position 95,255,928 of record NC_134484.1, on the reverse strand, counting down.
GAGACCCACCATAAAAGGAGGACTAGCGGTACCTTGTTTGTTAGCTTACTACAAAACGGCCCAATTGAGTCAAATTATCCAATGGCACACGGACCCAAGCTTAAGGAGATGGGTAGAATTAGAGAAATGCTGCTGTGCACCAATTGAACTACACAATTTGATCTGTATACCCAAGACAGGGTTAATTAGAATGGGCACGCCACTCCAGACCATAGTCAGTTCAATAAAGGTATGGGAGGCCACTAAATTTAGATGCAATGTAACTTCTAAAGACTCACTTATGACACCGATCATCGGTAATCCAGATTTCGCTCCAGGGATGAATAGAAAGAATTTGTTAGTCTGGGAACAGTCGGGTATTACATGGCTTAATGATCTGGAGGGAAGAAAATATATAAAAACATTTGAACAAATCAAGTCCACAAAGGATATATCAAACAAGGATTTTTTAGATACCTTCAGATCAGAGATTTCTATAACAAAATCAGACCTGTCAGAACAAATTTTGAGCAGCTGTGTTCTAGAGGAACGGACACAAGGGGACTGACATCTAGAATGTTCAGGGAAGTGATCTGTCCTGAGACCCCCAACGAATCACGACTCAGTTACATCCGACAGTGGGAATCTGAGTTAGGCGAGACCCTAGAGGACGAGGAATGGGACAGGATCTTACAGGCAGCGGCAAAAAGCTCAATCTGCACCATGTTAAAGGAGAACGCATTAAAGTCCTTATGCAATGGTATTACACCCCGTTAAGATTAGCTAAATTTGTCAGGGGCTACTCCTCTCTCTGCCCAAAGCAGTGTGGGGAGGTGGCAGATTTGCAACACAAATGCTGTGGTCTTGCAATAAAGTGGTCCCGGGTTGGGAACAAATTAGAGAATGGTTACAGAGGATTCTCAATTTGGAGAACCCCCTGGACCCGTGGGTGTTTCTTCTGAGCAGGCGGATCCAGGGTATATCAAATGCGACGCATAAATAAATCGCGCATTTTGCAACAGCCACAAGATGCGAGATCGCAGCATTATGGAAGCAAAAGGAAGGACCAATCATCCCCAAAATCAGAAACAGGATTTGGCATGTCTGCCGGATGGAACAATTAACGAGCCTTGTTAATGACACCGGCCAAAATTTCCTAAAAGTCTGGACGCCATGGTTGGCCCAGACAGATATCCCAGAGGTAGATGCTGTCGTGATACTTCAATGATAGCTACAAATGCGTTCTCCTTTGACGGTGAAGAGACCCGACACCACATAGCGACGGACAGCCTAAAACTGATGACAGCCCCGACAACGCAAGGGCAAGAGTAGAGCAGGGCACAAGTTGAAACACCCTTGGAAAACTTGAGAACTCATCGCCACAGGAATTCAAGAAGGAACCAAATGTCCAAGCATAATGCACAATGGTTCCCCCTCACCTCCCCCCCCCCCCGTCCTTCCCCCAGGTCCTTTGTCTGGTATGTCCTGTGTGTCATGTCTAATGTTGTAGGTAGTCCCCAATGTATGTCATGTATGGTTAATGTATTTGTTGTTATACAAGAAAAAGAGGGGGTGTACATTGCAATGGTTTGTGGCATATTGTATGTTTGAGAAGCACCAATAAAACTGAAGTTGCAAAAAAAAAAAAAAAAAAGCAGGGGTCCCAGTACCGATCCCTGAGGTACTCCACTCTCGACCTTAGCCCAACCTGAAAAAGTTCCATTTATGACAACCCTCTGTTGTCTGTCCTTTAACCAGTTTTCAATCCAGGTGCATATATTATTACTGATTCCAATTTGCTTTATTTTGTACACCAACCTCGTGTGGAAACGTATGAAAAGCCTTTGCAAAATCTAAGTAGACCTCATCAGCTGCATTACCCTGGTCTAAATTCCGGCAACCTCCTCAAAGAAACAAATAAGGTTAGTTTGGCATGATCTATCTTTCATAAATCCATGCTGACTATTACTAATCATTTTGTTTATCATTAGGTATTCCTGAATATTATCCCGTATTAAACCTTCAAGAAGTTTCCCCATTATTGAAGGTCTGTAATTCCCCGGTTGTGATCTAGCTCCCTTTTTAAATATAGGCACCACATCTGCTTTACGCCAATCTTGTGGTACTGAGCCTGTGAAAATGGAGTCCTTGAATTTTAAATGTAATGGTTTGGTTGTAATGGTTTGGCTATTACTGAACTTAACTCCTTGAGAACTCTTGGATGTATGCCATCTGGGCCAGGTGCCTTATTTACTTTACTTCTTCCTCAGTTAACCAATTGTTCATTAGTATGGAGTTTGTGGCTTCCTCCTGCGGCACTACTATTGAAATTGATTCTTCCCTGGTAAACAGGGAGGCAAAGAATTTGTTTAATACTTCTGCTTTTCCCTTATCTCCAATAATCTGCCTGCCCATCTCACACTGAAACGGTCCTATATTTTCTTTTCTCATTTTTTTGTGATTAAGGTACTTAAAGAACTTTTTAGGGTTGATCTTACTTTCTATTGCAATCCTTTTTCCATGATACATTTTTTGCTAATTTGATTCCCCTTTTGCAATTTTTGTTATATTCCTTACAATTCTGATACGATGACTCCATCCCTTCTGCCTCTTATTTTCCATTTCCTCCCCTACCTGTTTATTTAGCCACATTGGTTTTGACTTATTTCTTTTATACTTATTACCCAAGTGTATTTTCTAACATTTTTAAAAGGCTGCCCATTTATCTTCTACATGTTTCCCTGCAAAGCATAATCCCAATGTATTACTTGTAGATTAGTTCTCAGTTTATTCAAATCTGCCTTTCTAAAGTTTAAATTCTTTGTTGAACCCAAGTAATCTGTTTTTTGATCATTTATTTATTTACCATGTTATGATCACTGCTACCCAAATGTTCCAGGACTTGAATACTTGCTATTACTTCTACATTGTTTGATATTACCAAATCCAGTATTGTCCCTCTCCTGGCTGGTTCCTCATTAATTTGGGTCATATAATTCTCTCCTTTTGCTGTAATGCTAATCTCATTGCCCCAGTCTATGTTTGGATAATTAAAATCACCCATTATGCAAATATATATATATATATATTTATCTGTATATATATATATATATATATATATATATATATATATATATATATACACAGATAAATTTTACCAGATGGAAGTCCGGGAAAAATGAGACAGCACACAGCCAGGGAAATCCAGAAGTATTGTATTCAATAATAATACATGGCACTGCATCCAACGTTTCGGTCATCAAAGAGTGACCTTCCTCAGGGACGTGCAGTGTGTGAATGCTAGTCCCCCACCTTATATACCCACATAAATCAATAAACAATCATATTCACCCGTGTAAGGACCGAAAACCCGCGAAAAACCGTGCAGCTGTGCTTGCTGTGAGCTGCAGACCTGTGCTGGAATGCACCGCCATCTTGCTAATTAGCATAGACCTTCTTACTACAAAGTATGGAAGCCTGCATGAATCAATGCTCGCCTCCAGGTTGCCGCGCGCATGAGCCCAACTCGCAACACCTTATGTCACATTGCGCATGCTACAAGTGTCCACCAGACCCTGCCTTTGCCAGTGCACACAGCCCGTGCCGTGAACTCCAGGCGCGCCTGCGCTGACTTGGCAAATGACAGCCCTGGACGAATGGTACCACTGCGCATGCTCATAAGACTTAAAGAGCCAGTAGCGTCTTAGCAAACAAGACAGACCAAATGACCAATAGGTACTGCGCATGTGCACGCCGCGTGACGGCGCCCTGTGGACCTAGTGCATATAACAGACACCTGCAAGTGTGTTGATAAGGTGTGCTGAAAGGTGGACAGATGACCTGCTGCAGCATCCGGGCCACGGGGCACAGAAGAGGCACATGTGTGAAAAAACATACATACATATGATGGCACAAAGTTATAAAGATGCTCTAAATGACATATTAAAACGACTACAAAAGCTGTGTGTATAAGGTATATTGTGCGGTACACTAGAAAGTGTGTGCCTGAAACTATGGGCATTATGGCCATGGGGCATAAGGAAGGCATATGTGGGCTTAAAGCACATGTATATGCATGTGTTAGCACAACTAAACTCATGACATGAACTACTGTTATAGACTAGCTCCATATGATCATCACAATGCTCACATCTCGTCCATAATACATCGCCTTATGCAATAGATTGAAACCACATCCACAACTAATAAATGAGCCATCAAAGCAAACTTAAGTGCATACACCATCAACTAGGGTTAACCACGCGAGGGAAACATAACAGTGAACACAAAGTGAAACAACATGAAAAAGGCTGATACAAAAAATATCAATAAAAATCACAAAAATCACAAAAAACACCCTAAGTGTAGATCCTCATTAAGGCCAAACGGTGCCATAGTCCTGAGCTCAAAAATATGCCTTGCTTCACTCTGCAGCAAGAGTCTATTTCTGTCCCCCCCTCTTGCGGGCGCTAGGACCTGCATGATAGGCATACACCTGAACGTTGCCAATGAATGTTTTAGATCTCTAAAGTGTTTGGCTCCCAGAAGGCATTTGAACTCATGGTCATTGACATCAGATAATAACGCTTTTCGTATTGTTGACCGATGTATGGCGATACGTTCTTTTAACATTCTCACTGTTTATCCAATGTAGAACAAGCCGCATGGGCATTTGATCAAGTGTGTTACAAATCTGGATTCACAGTTGAGGAATTGGCGAATTTTGATCTTTATCCCACTATGTGGGTGACAGTATGAAGATCCAACCTGCATGTAATGGCAGTTCGTGCACCCCTTACACTTGTAAGAGCCTGGCTTTTGGGTCAGCCAGGTTTTGTTTTTGGCGTATTTGTCCACGGGATCCGCTTGTGTGATCATGTCACCAATTGATGGTCCACGCCGGAAGCAAAATAGGGGTGGTTCACGAAAATATTGTCCTATCCTGTCGTCATTCGTTAGAACGTGCCAGTTTTCTTTCACACTACGTTGAATGCATGTAGATGCAATGCTGAACATGCTGATCACATTGAATCTTTTATTTTGTTCCGCCCTTGGTCGGCCACTCTCAAGGGCCTTTCTATCCAGTGCTGTCACACGATCTAAAGCGTACTTGACATCTGCTGGGCTGTATCCCCTCTCGAGGAACCGGGTCGCCATGGTCATCAGAGCTGCATCTAACTTCTCTGGATCGCTGGTAATTCGTTTTACTCTCAGCAGTTGTGAATAAGGTAAACCTTTTTTAGAGGAACTGGGTGATGGCTGAACGCATGGAGTAGCGTGTTCTTATCCGTTGCTTTCTGATAAAGCCTCATTGCCAGTGTGCCACCTTTTTTATACACCATTGTGTCAAGGAATGGTATTTCCAATTCACTGTAGCACAGTGTGAATCTTATTTTGGATGGAATACTGTTCAAATGTTCCACAAAGATGTTCAATTCTGTAGTGTCCCCACTCCATAGGATGAAAATATCATCGATATAGCGTAAGTACTTTTGAATGTGCTGTGCATATGGGGCATCATATAAGATATGGGTTTGTTCGTACATGTCCATATACAAATTGGCATACGAGGGTGCCATGTTTGAGCCCATGGCAGTCCCGCTCAGTTGTAAATAATAAGTCCTTTCAAATCTGAAAAAGTTTTTGTTCAGAATTATTTCCATGAGAAGTAGTAGGAACTCCGATGGTGGGCTGGTGGTTATAGTTCTGTTCGATAATTTGCTCCGAATTGCGTCCAAACCCTCTTTGTGCGGGATGTTCGTGTACAGGCTTGTTACGTCAAGTGTAACCAATATACACTTGGAGGGATCAAAAGTCAGGTTATTAATATGTGCCATGAAATCAGTAGTGTCCTTTACGTATGTAGCCATACATGCTACCAATGGCTGCAAGTAGAAATCCACATATTGCGATAATGGATGGCATAATGAGCATCGGGCAGAGATGATCGGTCTACCTGGTGGATGAGTAACAGACTAATGGATTTTCGGGATGGTGTACAGGACGGGCATTTTCGGGTGCTGCTGGGTGAGGAATTTGCCGGTGTCTTCTGAAATACACCCGTTGGTTATTCCCAGTTGTATAATTGAATCAATCTCAGCTTTATACGTCAATGTTGGGTCTCTGGACAACCGCATGTATGTTTCTTCATCCGCCAATTGTCGCTTGACCTCTTCCAAAGAAGGAAAGGTAGTCCAAAACAACAATTCCTCCGCCCTTATCGGCGGCTCTGATGATGATGTTTTTATTCTGTCTCAAGGTCTTAACTGCATGTCTCTCATCATAGTTGAGATTTTGAAAGCTTATTTTCTGTGTCTTTATCTTGCTTCGGGTTTCTTTACCCAAGAGATTCATGAATGTAGAAATGCTGTAATTGGACACTTGCGGGTCAAACGTGCTTTTGACTTTAAAGCTGGTTGTCACTGGGTCAGGAGCGGGGAGCACTCCAGGTCTAGAAAAGAAATCTTTGAGCTTCGGGTGCCTGTTCAGCTTGAAGAGGTCGACTTCCCACTTAAACGCGTCCTGTTTGTAAGTGGGCACAAAGCCCAGGCCTTTGTGCAGGATGCTAGTTTCGGCCACTGTAAGGACATGTTCAGAAAGATTAAAAATTACCATCTCCTGGGGGGTTGTTTCGATCCCCTTCCCCTGCTGGGATAGCGCCGTCTTTCGGCCTCCTCGTCTGGTCTTCCTACGACATCTGCGGACCCCACTGGCGGCTTGGTTCTCCTGTCCTGTCCTTGGCCTAAAAAAGATGGCTCTGCTGATGCATTATCTGTAGTGGTATCTGTGGCATCGGATAGTTCCGTGTCCCTTGTATTATACCCAGATTTCTTATACGCACCACGCCTTCTCCGGGGCTGTCCTCACTGCTGTCCCAGTACACCTGTTGTTAAATCACTCAACCCCAGCAACCACCAGCACACTTTTTATCCTTATAGTCAGATTCGACAATCTTAAGTTTCTCCCTCTTATATTTGATTAAATTATTCCTATAGGCGTCAATGGAAGTCTGTAATTTATCTGTCCAGTTTGTAGTTGTGTCTGTCTCTAGGGTTACTCCATGTTTGGAATTGATGACATCTATTTCTTTCTTGATCTTTACTATTTATTTGCTGGATTGATCTATGACAAGTATAACCAAATCAAAAGAACATTTGTTCAATATAGCAATCCATCGCTTACAGAATTCAGGATCTGTTCTGCCTATAGTGGGCTGGTTCTTTATCCTAAAACCACGAGGTAAAAGTCTTTCTTTGTGGTAATGCGATAACGTTACTCCGTGCAGGTAGTAATCTACTTCTCTTTTCTTTAATTTAATCAAGTCACTATACACATCAACAGCCTTCTCAGGTCCCAGTACAGATTCAAATGATTCAGTATAGCGGATTTTAGAAATCTCAGCCTCACTGAAGCTTGCAGACTCAGAGATAGATGAAAATACTTCAAACGTATCAGCAAACTCTTCCATGTTGTATCCTTATGTGAATAACACCAACACACATTAAAATATAGCCACTAATAATGAAGATCCACAGTTTAGGCCAAAAACAATGGACAAAATAGCGTAAACCCCACGGAGGGAACTAGAAGTGATATAGCATGCAGGTGCCCAACTCATATAATACACATGAAAAAATGAAGGGCAGTTGGCACACTGTAAACTGATAATCCACTGATGCTTGTCCCATATGCACATATACACAGATAAATTTTACCAGATGGAAGTCCGGGAAAAACGAGACAGCACACAGCCAGGGAAATACAGAAGTATTGTATTCGATAATAATACATGGCACTGCATCCAATGTTTCAGTCATCAAAGAGTGACCTTCCTCAGGGTCTTGCAGTGTGTGAATGCTAGTGAACCACCAATTCCACCTGGCTCCCTGGCTGTGCGCCATTTGCTGCTGTGTATATGTGCATATGGGACAAGCATCAGTGGATTATCAGTTTACAGTGTGCCAACTGCCCTTCATTTATATATATATATATATATATATAACCTAATTTTGATGTCTTCTCCATTTGCAAAAGTATTTTAGCTTGCTCAATCTCACAGATATTTGGTGATTTATAGCATATCCCTACAAACATTTTCTTTATACTTTTACCTCCACTGCTATCCACAAGGTCTCTACATTTTCATCATTCCCTTCAGAAACATCTATACTTATACTAATATGTATAAGTGTGAGTAGGCTGCTCGACCTAACAGGTAGTATACTAATACAGGTGCAAATTGCTGCAGTTTCAACTCAAGTCGAGTATATAAGTAATCACACTTTCAGATGGCCTGGTATGTGGAATGAATAACTTTATTGGGCTTAGAGCAGGATATCGTCACTGCGCAACCCTAAAAGATCCTCAGTAATTGAAGGGAGGGCACATTAATACCCTAATTCTTAGGATGCAAAGCGCTGCAGTGGTAACTACTGTCCATCTCTCAGATTGATAAGAACTGCAGTGTATCTTAGTTAGATGAAGGCCTATACCACACACAGCATACTGAATTAGCCCGTTGTTATAAAAGTATACTACTATACTAATAGTAGACTACAGAGGTCTATCTAAGTAAGGTCTGTTACACACAGTTAATACTAGTCCCTCACGGTTCAATCGGGCCCTATACTATGGATAGTGCGTGGAAGCCCTATATAGACTACAATATAGACCTTGATTAAACACTAATCTGCTAAAAAAATTACTTTGTATTATGGCTAAATCACAGTCCCAATGGCAGCGGTGTACCAGAGGCTAGGCGACCTGTGTGCGTGTGCTCACTGTGAAACGTGCCCCTGATAAGTGATGTCAGTTACGGAACCCTTTTCTCCTTATCTTCTAACAGAGCACTCGCACCTTACAGATGTGTATAGTCACAGGCTTCCAGAGTATTGAACAGTGTATTCTTACATCCCATTCGCATTTTTGCGAAAATAAAATTTCTGCAAAAACAATTGTTGCACAAAAAAAAATTGGTATCCTTAACCCATTTGAAACAGTTAAATTGCGTGGTTGTTGAGAATGAGATGTATTTTTTCAGCACATTCATCTGGGTATTAATGGTACAAATTCAGAGAGTTTCATCATTTGCAGATCCTTTGGGGGTTTAGAGGTGGCCATTATCTCTGCCTGTATTGTCTCCTCCCTCGTCCTTTGAACCCCCAAACTTCCATGTCTTTCAAACTTTCCTTTCTTTCCCCTCCTTGCCTGCCACTTTCATAGGTGGGGGAGCTGTGACCTTGGTGCCCTAAACCAAAGGGTTGGTCACAGTCCAGTTGAGTATGTAGCCAGGTCTCCCCTGCCTGTCAGCACCCCCCTCACCTCTGGCGCGATCGCGGGTACCGCCAAGTTCCAGGGCGGCCCCGCGCGCTGATCGCAGGGGTGAGGGCGGTCAGGCTCCGGCTCGGGGTTGCCGGGGACGCGTGCGGCCGGTTGCCAAGGCCGCTCGCACATCACAGGGATCCCGGCGCTCCCGGAGCCGGGCGGTGAGGGCGCCGCCATGTTGCACCAGTTCGCGCATGCGCAGTAAGCCCCCGGTGGCCCGACAGAGTCGCGCATGCGCAGGGCTAGTTAGTCAGTTGTGGCAGGCCTTAGGAAGTCACACGAGCGTGAGAGTAGGCAGGGAAAGGTTGAGGCGGCCCCTAAAGACTCACGCATGCGCAGGGCAAGTGCGCACGCGGCCCCAATGCCAAGATAGGCTCTATGGGACTACAACTCCCATGGAGCATAGCGAGGGAGGCACCAGGTGCCTCATATGAGCCAATAGGGCTGCAGGATTGCACTGGCGAGAGAAGGATACATTTCGCGCGCTTAGCCCACGCTGGCAGTTGGAGCCAGGGAGCTGTGAGGGAAGGAAGGGTGCGGGGAGCGAGTGCAGCTCCTGCACCCAGATAGGTACCCACACCCCAGGTTGGTCCCAACTCCCCACCAGATTAGTGGGTAATTGATCAGGGACGGCCCAAGATATGGACGTGGCCCTTAGTGTAAGTGTGTTGTCTTGTCAGGGTCACGGCTGTCAGTGCCGTGAGGTCTGACAGGCAGGCAGAGTGTTAGTGCAGTACGTTAGCTGCAGGTAGCGAGTAGATTGTAGCAAGTTACTGAAAGTGCTGCGAGTGTTAGTAGTTAGGTAGAGTCAGGACCGGGAAGAGCTAGGGGGACGGGATAGGCCATTAACGCCTTAGGTCCCAGGTAGGTCCTCATTCCCCAGCTTGTGGTTCTACAGGGACAGGCCTAAGGTTAGGGACCCTGTCACGTAGTGCCAGTGATAGACAGGGACACAGCGGCTGCTGCGCTCCCCGAGAGACTACTTGGGCTCAAGTCAGTACCCAGAGACAAGAGACTATCTCCAGGGTGGGATCGCCCCTGGGGGACCCCACGCAAGGATTCACCGGACCGGATCAGACGGGATCCCAGAACGACTGATCCTTTGCGAAGCTGTTGCTGCACCGAGCACCGGAGTGCTCGGCAGGTACTATACATATACAAGTGCACCAACGGGCCCTTAGTATAATAGTGACTGCGCAGTCACCCATTGCCTCTCTCTGCAAGAGTGCGGGACATTGGGTGGAGTTTCTATTGACACTGGGTGGGATCACCTAGTGTTGGGGGAAGCGTCCTGCGCGACGCAGTTAGTGTCTCCTCTAGAGAGGGACACCTGTTATGGTGGTATTGATATCACCTGTTTGCTTTGCATGTCAGTAAAAGACATTGGTTATTATATACTGTAACAGGGGACTTATCCCTGTTCAGTAATGTGTCTTTAATCCAGCAGTGTGGTGGTTAACCTCTTGTAGTTAATTACTAAACACCACCTGCCTGAATTAGATGGCTTAGAAAACCTGACTTTTGAAACAGGAAGTGAGAACTCTTTAGCTGACACCTGAGCTGAACTTGGAGACACACTTGGTTTGAGCTCTGCCAAAAGTTAGCAGAGCTGCTTTCAAGACACAAGGCCCAAATAAGACTTCTAAACCTGGATGCTGATTTTCTGTGCACGCTCCGTGCGGTTCCAGGAGAGCAGAGAAGCTTACTCTACAGCTGATAAACAGATAAGACTTTCATTATTAAGAGACTGCTAATATCTGCTTATTTTCATGCTATGTTTGGGGCTGGGGAGAAATGCTTGACTAGGGAGATGTGAATTGGTTGCATAGTGTTTTCACTAGAATTACTCCCAAGTGAATGAAAGCTTTGTTCCCCCCCCCCCCTGTGTTTGGATAATTTTCCTGATAAAAAGGAACAGGCACAATAAAGCCTATTATAATTTCATGTTATAAAGCCTCCTAATTGCGTACCTCTGTGAACGTCCGTCCACATATAGGTACAGTGTATGTGATTATTGTATTTGTCCTGCGAGGAACTACTCCCCCTCTGGTGGGAGCCATCGCAGGTGGAGGTGCTGCACCGAGTAAGTGGTTACTCATAGTATCATAATTGCCCCAGGTTCCCGTGGCGGAACTCAGCCCTCCTGTGAGCCAACTGGTAAAGCACCACACCCCTGGTAACACTGTATGTTCCTTGCACCCACAATATCTCTGCGATTGGGGGGGGGGGGGAATACCCGTTACAAGTATATACTGGTTCTCTTTCTATCTCACTCTCACTACCAGATTGTTCCCATTCAGTGGAAGAATCATGCGGTTTGCTTGTCTGTTTTCTGTTGGGAAGGTTTAACCTGAGGATTCTCCCTTATTGGAATTGTCTAGAATTCCTTTAAAATGCATTTTTCTTCCGTTCTTACAATTCTGACTGGAATCTATCCATATTGTTTTTTCCTTTTAATTCAAGATGATTAACGTTGGTATGTGTTTTCCATTTTTGTATATCATTAGTGTGTTTCTATTGTCTCATTAATGTCAGTGAGTTTCTGTTTCTCACAAGGAATGAGTAATTGCATTAGGTTTATTGAACATTGCAGTAAGGTGGCTTCCCAGAACTTTATAAATTCCTCATTGCTAATTAGATGTGAGGGGCCCAAATTAACTCAAAGTCCTCTGGGTACAAGGTCCAGTTTTATGTAATTCTCTAGACTTGTTATTTCCCACCAGGATTTGGACTGAGTGTGTCTAAATTTGGGGGGGGGGGGGGGAAACCCTAATGTGTAAAAGTGTCCCTTCTCATTGGAATTAATAATGGAAAATACACTTTGGGCCTCATGTAGCCAGGTTTTTAATCAGTTTTGTTGGCTAGATAACCCCCTCCAATTAAGGGGGCATTGCAATACTTTCCAGTCAGTTTGAGAACAACAATTAAATACAATTATTTTGTTACACACGAGACAGACAGATAAAGCCAGAATTATAATAATAAATGGTTGCATTAAATGAACAAAGGTTATACCTTCAATTTACAGACATTTCATGGACAGTTAGAGATATGATTATGGCTTTAAATAACATTTACAGACAGGATTATAATTGTGTTAGAAGAGGTGGGATGGGCCTTCAATGTGTTGTTAGAAGAGGCCCTGCCTCTAGGAGCTTACGTTCTGTAAGCAGGGTAAATTCAAATATTTGATACAGGGTATGAGAGGCCTGGTGAATTTCTGAATACAATAGAACAGCTACAATATTACCAAACATCAGAGAACGGCAGCAAACGGTGACACCCTTTGGCTGCCCTTTGGATAATGCCTTTAGGGCGACTCCGGTGTTGCGTCCTAGAGATTCTTTGGTAGAATGAAACAACCACATAGCACAATACTGGACCTCAAGGCAGAAATGCATGGGGGAGGGACTGATGAGCTCCAGGTGTTCTTTGAAGTGGCTCATCCTCATTCTGTTAACCCCATCCACAATAAGTATTTTATATCAAAATACTGTATATTAAAATAAAAAAAATCCAGATAAAAGCATTAGGATTATGTTTATCTGTTGCTGTTTACCAGTTTTGGTCCAGTTGTGCAGTAAACAAACACATACAATTATGATTACCTTTGAGCACAGAGAGTTGTCACCAAATATTAAAGTAATCCCCAACATCACAGGTAAGTAAGTGGCTCATGAATAAGGGCATTGCTCCTCAAAACGTCTCTGTAAAATACTATTAACTATATACTGACGACCCCAAACAAATCATATAATATTTCTTTCGCTTGAAGTGCTTCATCAAACCATATTTTTAGAATAGAAAGTTCTAAGAAGATAAACATAAGCCTAATTTAAAGCACCATCTGCATGCAGGGTCAGATGAAGGCTACTTTTATCACTAATAATGCAGATGATTGAACTTGATACTTTATAGAAAGCATTCTAACTTCTTTTGTGGGGATTACATTAAACGTTAGCTCATGCTGCATTAGTTTGTCCAGTGAAAGCCTGGGAATGTACATACAGTATATCTACTGGCACAAAGCTAAACCAAAGGCAGAAATATGCAGCTATGTTATGGGTTTAAAGGTGCAACTCCACTTAGAAATGCAATAATGTGAAAGTATTTAGCAACTTACAGTATCGTTTGGGGTTTGTGTATCAGTGGATCTGTTAAAGAAATGTGTACTGTACTTTGACTCAAAGAAATGTGTAAAACTGTTCTATGTGCTGCTGTCACACATACAGTAAGAAGCTTGTGAAGGAACCTTCTTGCCCAGATTGTTAATCACAGAGATTAGTGGCCTCAGACCTGGCGGAGAATTTAAATGGGCAATCACGCAGAGGGGGAAAACATTTTTTTTCTCAACACGTTATCATAGCAATTGCTTCCTTAGAAAGATTAAATTCCCCCTAAATTAACACTTACATTTCTTTGCTTCTTGTGTAAAGTAGGGTAAATAAGTTTCCATTTTCTCCCGGTCCAGTTATTTGAATGTAATCTACTAATTATTGTTCTTTCCATTTAATCTTTTTAACCCCTTGGGACAGATCCACATTCTCCGTTAGCCTATTTAACCTAACGTTAACTTAAATTAAGGTTAGGTTAATTACAACGCCTGTGCACTCAAAAAGGATTGCACCGTAGATACCTGGAAGAAATAATAATGAGATATGCAAAGTATATTTAAATGACTCACACCCCACACCTCCTAAAAGATTTCCATAAGACCTATACTGACAAGCCTAATGCCGTTTGTGATGGAGGGGGTACTGGTGTTAGCCACAACAAGATCAGAACCCACACCTCTGCTAATTAGGGCAGCAGCTCTAGCATTGAACATCTCAGATGCTGGAGAGCTCCAGTGTCACAGCATATATTAGAGCTCTACTGCTGACACCTGGAAGCAGACTATTTTTATAGGAAGTCAGAAGCGTGTCCATGAGTATGATTAGCTGGAGGGGTGAGCAGTAGCAACATTTGCACATTGCAAGGAACTGCCGAAAACAAATCAGATAAACAAAACAGTTGTCGCACCGTTTGGACATGCGATAAACTCTTAATGAATATGGGATGCAAATCTGTGCAAAAACAGTGCTTTTGCCTAAAAATAACCTTAACGCAGTTAAATGAATGGGCCCCATAAACAGTAAGAAGATGGGGGGAGGGGCAGATGGAGTGAGACAGGGACATAGACATAAACTCCAAGGGGAGCATAAACTCCTAGCTTCGATAACCAATTCATCAAGGAATTCAAGTAGTTATCGCAAAACTTTGCTAGGTAGCTATTAAGAAAGCCTCGGTGAGTTGGCCAAAATCGTACGGGGCAGGCACTGTTTCGCGATTTCTCGCTCCTGCTCAAATATATCGAGCGGGAGCTGCAAAAATCCAAATAGCGCCGTTTCGATAAATTTCGGCTATTCTAGTAACTCAGATGAGATAATCGGAGCTCTGGAATTGCGAGGTTATCAAAGATTTCATCCCGCCAGCCCTAGGGTGGCGAGATGGGATCTGAGAGCAGGACATAGAAAATAAAAAGCATTTTTCCTGCATTGGATTGAAGCTTGGAGTCTCCGGAGCTGATACACATTAATATCAGCTCTGGAGACTCCAGCTTCTATCCTATGCAATAAAAATGCATTTACTGGCAGCTTTATTACTATAACGGCTAACCACTAAGGCAATGAAGGGGTTAACTACCAGTGCCCGGTTTATTGTGGGTAGCGGGGGTGCGTTAAGGAGTTTTTTGGCCCATGGTGGGTGTTTAGGCATTGCGGGTTGCGGGAGGAGTTAACCTCTTTATTACCTTAGTGGTTTAATATACATAGATCAATATATACTGTATAGCATACAATAAAACATTGCGCCTCTCCTTTAACACTACCTGATCCAGGAGCTTTGTGGTTCCTTCCCACCACTCCACACTGGGTAAACAGAATATAAATGTTTATAAATGTGTAACAGTGTTTCCCCGGTGGGAGATGTGGCCATTACTGGTCGTGTGGTGCATGATACCTGCTGGTAACAGGAGGGCTGAGTCATCCGCTGGTGGTAGTGGAGACACAGGACTAGGCTTCTGAGGTTCATGCCCTTCATATTCTTTAGCAGTGCAGCGGCTCCATCTGCCGTAGGCTCCAGAGAACTAAAGTTGATCTCCCACAGTAGAACGATTACCTCTCCCCCTCAGGAAGGTCACGCACCAGGCAGGAGGTATAACAACAGGAATGGTTTATTATCTCTTCTGTACAGCACAGTAACAAGCAGGCTTCTGCACAATGTAGTAACTCTCAGCTACCACTGAAGGATGGTCCCTGGACCGACACTATAGGCCAAGGGAACCCGCAGCCATCCTTGCTCTTCCCTGCTTCCCTAGTAGAGGCAGAGGTATGGTCCACACTCACTCTCCCCCGAAGGGAAGAGGACTGGAGAAGGCCCAATAATCAGCATCTCCACTGTGTGAAATGCCTTCCTCAAGTGGGGAAAGGCACTGCTAAATTTGGGCGGCACCTGCCGTTAACTACAGCCAGGAGGAGGACATCAGGTCTGTCTCTGATTGGTCATGCCCAGGCCTGATGTCACCGCCTCCCGCTGTCACTCAAGTGCAGCTCCTTGGAGGGGGAAAACCTCATATCAACTTCTGGCAAGGCCTGCTTCTACCAGGGTTTACTGCCAGGAGGTAAGCAGACTAGTAGCCACAGATGGCATGGCTACAAATGTATATACGGTAGTTTAAATCTGCATGTTAGTTGAAAAAAAAATTAAAGATGGTCTCCCAAAGACTGTGGGTTTTTTTTTAGACTGCTGAGTCAAAGGCTGATCCCAGCATCAATGTCATATTACTCTATCCTGACAATACGAAAATCATTATCCAGGAAATTAAATTGATATTATTTTGGGGCAGCAGCGTGGATTTGCACCCTTGTCAGTAAACAGTACAGATTGCTGCTTCAACTCCCTCACTGCAAAAGTGACTGCAACTTACAGCTGTAGTAAAACTCGCCATCCTCAGCGCCATGGCTGAAAAGCAAAAGCCTGCGGCGCTGGTGACAATGTCTGCCGCGATCGTGTTGTGGGGGATCCACACTTCTGAATGGGACCCCCCACAGCGCGAATTCTTCCAGACCACGGTCATGCGACCACGGCAATGAAAACAGTAAGCTTTACTACGTCTGTATTTTTCTTGCCACCACAGGTATTAATATTATTATATGAATATAAATGTTTATTATGTGTATTATATTTCTCTTATTTTCGGCTCGCAAAGCTACAGTATATCTATTTCTCAAACCACGTCAGTCCTCTGACATATATGGAATGGAATCTAAAAGAAGGTAAGTAGATATAGAAATAATATACTTAGTGTTTTGTATTTTCTTTTCAATAGAACAGAAAATGGGAACAGTTTCATGATCACTAAACGGAAAGTATTGTCAAGACAGGGATCAGTCAGGCTGGGAGAGAAACTTCAGCAAGGATATTTGGTTTGTTGACTCTAGTCCAAATATAACATCAATACAAAATCATGTGTCTGTGATATGGCCTACAAGTCCCTGGCTGTATTAACTGCAGGGCTCAATACTATCTTGCACTTCCAAGGATATCACTACTAAGGAATTTTACACAGCTACATCAAACTGGAAGGCCAGACAAAACTGTGCTTTTGTGACGGGTCTCCTGATGGAAACTTACTGATAGGAAAAGTATCATTTCCTTTTATAGGTATGTTATTGCTTCCAGCTTAGCCATCGTAATCTTATGTTGATCCTACATTACATTTTTGTTGCAGGGAAGAAAAATACAAAATTGCCGGATAAAAATATGTCCTTATTTTAAATAGTCTCTGTCCTCATTGTTTAACCCCATCTAAATGTTTTGAGATCAATCTACGGGTATTTATCAATCCGTATTTTGATGTGCCATCGTTTGTAGGTTCAGAGACAGATAAGCAGGTGTTATACATGAAACTACAATAGTTCCAATCAAGGCACTATCACATGGAAACTCCCATTGACTTCTATGGAATTCCCTGTGCATTAGTATCCCGATCTGCAGTATCGCAGTTTAATGAATAAGCCCCTGTGTCTTCAATTTCACCTCTTCAAAGCTACAAACTTCCTATCAGCAGAAACAATGGATTACATTACATTACATGCTAATGCAAGACTTCTTCAGCCATACTTTCAAGAGTCAGTAGGGTTCTCAATGAGCCTCTCAAGCTGGAGAAAGGGTTGTAATCAACGATGTGGATCATAGTTTTGACCCTAGTGCAGCAGTACAGTGGGCTATCACGCAGGCCACACTTATAAAGGAGGCAACACATGGACCGTGATCTGTGCCAAATCTGTTCAGGGGCACCAACAATTGACATGGAAGCTCAAAACAAGGAAGAGGACCAATGGATCAGTGGTCATAAGTTAGTGGGTGTTTTGACCAGCCATGTTGCGCACACAACATATAATAAGATGTATACAGTAATATAATAATCACATTATCATATATAATATACACTACATATATTAAATAAAGTATATATATACTTTAAGTATATAAACTAGTAAGATATAATATAAAGTATATAAACTAGTAAGATATAATATAATACAGAAACAATGGATAATAATATAAATGAAGGTTTTCTGAATATTTGGGAGCAGGAGTAATCTTTGTCTGTAAAATCATTAAGGATATTGTTTTCTACTTCCTCCTACCTTGCCAAATATTCTAAAATGAAAACAAAAAGAATTTAGGAGGAATTAAGGAAAAAGTGTTTATATAAAATTGTTTATTTAAAATTGTAACATTTTGTACAAAGGAAATGTTATTTGGTACTTGCCTTGCACATCTTTGTCATAAAGGCAATTGTACCAAATTATATTCATTTAGAGACAAAAATACATTTCATATTGTAGGTACTAGGTAGCATATTCTCGTTAGTTATGTCATTAGCACTTACTTGAAATGTAGCTACATAATCACATGTTATCTTAAAACCTTTAGCATAGACACAATCTGTGTTTTATTTTAGAGTGCATATCGGGTCAATTTAATGACGCTGGTACCAAATGTAATTATTATGTTCTATTTTATTTTTAGGTTTACATAAAATGATTTTACACAGAAAGTAAAGATTGTTACATTTCAGTGGAATGTTTGCATTTTCACAGAATCTGCTTCCATTTGTAAACACATTTGCAGATTTATTCATTTACTATACAATTGAATATTATTATCTTCTATTTGTATGGCACCAACATATTCCGCATCGCAGTATAATGTGGAAGGGAGGATAATAACACTGTATGACAAAAGAGTACATATAAACAGATGTATCAGATGTTATTGCACCCATGCTCCCACAGGTATAATAGCACGTCAGCTGCTCACTCCTTTGCTCATGTTAGATTCAAGACAATGGCCAATTCTCCTGCTGGCATGTTGTGTATTTCGCGCAGCAACGCATCAGTGGGGGCGATAACGTCTACTACACCTGTATGTTAAGACAAACTAAACCAATAGGAAGGAGGTCCCTGCCTGAACCAGCTTACATTATAAAAGGAGGGGGTTGGAGAAACAAAGAACGGTGCAGGAGTTTCTCAGCAAGAGTTTGGCTATCAACATCTATGTGGTTCTAGGATGAAAGTAAAAGAAAGAAGTCAGGACAGGAGAATTTTGGATTACACTTCCTGACAAAAATAGTCTTTAAGGAACTTTGTATGCATTGTAGAGGGGAGTCTGATTGTGTGTGGTAGAGAATTCCAGAGGTGAGGTGCAGCAGGAGAGAGGTCTTGGAGGCTGCTGTGTTACTTATAGCTTTGTAGGTGAGCATGTGTCTTCAATGTTACAGTCAATGTAGTGACTTGCATAGTGGTGCAACAGAGGTAATTAGTGAGGTACATGAGACTGGAAGCAGCATTAGAATGGACTGAAGAGAAGACAGGTGACAGGTTGCAGTAGTGAAGTCGGCATATAATGAGTGCATGAATAAGAATTTGGTTGGGTTGTTCCATGAGGAATGGACTTATTTTTGCAATATTCCAGAGGTGGAAATGACATGATTTTGAAAGGTACTGAATGTGTGGGATAAGGAGAGGGAGGAGTCCAGATGGATACCTAGGCATCTAGCTTGGAGTATGAGGGTTATGGTGGTGTCATCTATTGCAATTGAGAAATCCAGTATAGGTGTAGAGTTAGAAAGTGGGGAAACGATGTTATGTTTTTGGCATGTTAAGTTTAAGATAGTTTTTAGACATCCATGAGAAGATAGCGAAAAACACAATTTGTGACATGAGACTAGAGAACAGGGGAGAGGTCAGGAGAGGAGAGGTAGATTTGGGTTTCATCAGCATAGAGGTGGTAGTGAAAATCAAATGACTGTATTAGTTTACCAAGGGACGTGGTGTCAATGGAGAATAGTAGATGCCCTAGAACAGAGCCCTGAGGTACACCACCTGTGAGTGAAGACGAGGATGTGCCAGCAAAGGAAACACTGAAGCCCAGATTCACAAAGCTCAGTTAGTGAGTAAATGAGGCATTCACTTAAGTTAACGTATCAGTAATTGCTAATAGCTATCTTCAAAGTGCTGTTTTCAGCTGTAACGGAGAATTGTGTTGCTATAACAGTGCTAAGGATTTGCAGGGAGAGGGAGTGGCTCAGTGAGTAAAGACACTGACTGGCATTGAGAGTTTGAAGCAGGGGAGCCTGGTTCAATTCCTGGTGTCGACTCCTTGTGACCTTGGGCAAGTCCCCTTATCTCCCTGTGCCTCAGGCACCAAAAACATATGTAGCCAGGTCCCCTCGGCACAGCGGACCCCCCCCCTTCTGCCACTCACTGTGACTCCTTGCACTAGGCCAGCATCCCCCTAGGCCCCAGTAGCTGAGTGCTATAGGGACAGGCCCTAGGTTAGGGACCCTGCCCCATTAGCCGTTTGCTAGTTAGGGACACAGCGGACGCTGCGTTTCCTGCTGAGAGACTTGGGCTCAAGTCTCGCCATTAAAGAGAGCGGGACTATCTTTAGGGTGGGATCGCCCCTGACGGATCACCACACGGATCACCACGCGGGTGGATCCTGGATGTCGTGTAGGAGCTCGTCTGATCCTTTGAGAGGATCCTTTAAAGCCAGGTGCCACCGCACCAGGCAGGTATCGTTATAAGTGCACCAACAGAGTACTCACACGGGACTAGTGGCTGCGCAGTCACACACATCAATATCATTTAAAGGGACATATTGTGTGGGGTCACTGGACACGGGGTGGGATCACCCGGTGGGAGGAGGTTGCGTCCTGCGAGACACCGTAGTAGTGTCTCCTCTAGGGCGGGACACCTGGTTATTATATGCAATAGTAAAGTCATTGGTTGGTTTACATGCTGTGTATGTGTAGTATTATACGTTCCCCGTGGCGGAAGCTCAGCCCTCCTGTGAGCCTAACATGTAAAGCACCACACCTGGTAACACTAAGTTCCCCGCACACACACATTATATGCGATTGTATGGGGGAATACCCGTTACACATAGATTGTAAGCTCCACAGGGCAGGGACCTGTGCCTGCAAGATGCCTCTGTAAAGCACTACATAAAACTAGCAGCGCTATAAAAGAAAATGCTATTATTATTAAAAGAGGTGTTCCTCTAACAAACGCTATCCACAGAGCTCCGTTATAGTTAACACAGGGATTTAACGATGTATTAATGAGGTATGACCTAAAAGTGGCATTAGCCACCGCCAGACCCTGAAATATGGGGTTTGCTGAAGAGGGGAGAGTCCTATTTTGCTAGAGTCCAAAATGATATATATATCCCCTGAAACACACCTTAACACAATAGGTGGAGAGACACACAAAAAGTAGCACACCTCAGATACCTGGGATATATGCTAATAGGATATGCAAAGTATGTTTAAATGATTCCTATCTGTGTTTGAGGGCCTATATTTAACAGTTGGGAATATATATAAAATAGGGCTCCCCTCTTGTAAACCTCCCCCCCCCCCCCCCCGCTCCTCAAAACCCCATTTTCAGGGTCTTAAGAGAGCTAACGCCACCTTTAGTTAAGATAGGCCTAATGCGAGTCATGTTAAGCTAATGCGAGGCAGTTCTAATTAGTTCTATTAGTTCTAATAAAGATAACTAACACCGGTTGTTTTTGCATGTAATTAGCTTTGTGGTTTAGCATCAACCTCAACGAACATAACGTCCAATACTGATTTTCATAGCATGACATTATAAGCCCTGAGTTAGCAGAGCTTTGTGGATCTGTCCCTTACAGTGCAGTGAGATAAATAAACCAGGAGAGGGCAGTGTCAGAGAGACCAATAGAACAAAGGGTGTGCAGAAGGAAGGGGTGATCAACAGTACTGATGTAAAGACCTACAGAACAACATCACATGGCTATATGAACCGATTAAATTTTTCCACAATTACCGTAGTTATCTATGTTAAAGGTTTTTTTCCCAGAGTTGTCAGTCCCAACTTGAATAAATAGCACTCTAACGTACCCTCTACTTCCAAAGAAAATAAAAAATCATAAAATGTATCTATTAAATACAAAAATACATAAACAAACCCCTATAAAAAAAACTAAATTTAAAATGTAAAAAAAACATGGCATTAGCCAGCCCGACCGAGTCAAGAATTTAGTCCAGCAGTCAAATAACATATGATATGCATCCCTGCATGACGATATGGAAATAGCCATTATATACTCGATTTCAAACATTGTCTAACCCCCTTTGGGATTATGATGGTTTAAGGGGTTAACTGTGTGGGTCCACACAGAGTAACGCCCCTTTCCATAGTGCTGGGTGAGTCGGTGGAATTATAGCCTTTTCTGCCAGTGATAGTGACGCCATGACAGGATATATATATATATTTCTAGAAGATCAGGTCCTTGGAGGAAACAGAGGTGGGACCTCACTGTGAATAATGTGTATAAGTTCAGTGTATAGATAGGTCTAGGATAAGGATCTAATTTATTGTTTGATAGTTAGGGACAGTGCCCTAATCAGATAGCATCGGTAGAAATGGCTCCATACAACACTCTGAATTCACATAGAGGCGGCTTATGCCTAGATGAGGTTCCCCAATCTACAACCCTGGGGCACATCCAGATCAGCCCAAGCGGAGGGTGGCATTTAGTACCCAAGTTGGGACAGAGAGACACACAGAGAGAGATTGTTATAAGGCCCAACAGGGGCCCACAGGAGTTGGAGCGATACCGATGCTATATATGAGAGGGATCAGTTAGGTAATATGAGAAGTATAAAGCCTCAGCCCTCCCTAGCGGGCTGAGACAGAGGCAGCTATGGAAGCAGCACAAATAGTATAGACAAAGGACACTCAAGTGGATATACAAGATGCACTGTATATAATGTATGAGACTGTGTCTAAAGGATAATAAAGCTGCTGTTAGAATGAATAAAGTTCCTGGCACCCATCATTGCTTACCAACGCCCAGCCTGCACGAAGCCTGCACCCTGACAAGGTAACAAAGACTGTGCAATGCTATATAAATGTCACGTGTATAACTGCTCTGAAGCACTATGTACATAAATGGTGCTATATAAATAAATATATACATACATACAAATTAATAGACTATGTTATGTAAACTCCTTAAGAACTGGGCAACAAGGACTACAATTGTATACAAATATAAACAAGTGCAAATAGAAAGTCCCTGAGATCACAAAAAGTTCCAGTTCCGTCTCTGACTGTAGGATTTTGGGGGATGCAATCAGAAATAATTGTATGACAAATATACTCAGACCATACTTCCAAGCACATTCTTCATGAGGAATCCATCATTTGGAACATGCCTAACAGAGCATAGTCAATCTGATGACTGGTAAGGGCAGATATTTACATTGTATTTTATCTTTTCAATCAGTGTCATATTACTGACAGCAAACTCCTTGCTTAGGGTTTTTGTTCTTTAGCAGATATATTCCACTAAAATGGATGCTAACTGGACTGGACGCAGACCCCAACCTGGTCCCCAGACCTACAATTACTGCTCACAGTATGTACATACGCTCCTACGTATATGAGAAATAACGTTTCTGTACAAGCCGCTTTCCTCTGTGAATGTATAATTCCTGACTCACAGAAATCACAGTTCAAATCATGAATCCTTTCCCCATGTATTACTTTTGCAATGGACACAACTGTTAGCTGCAGCTTAGGTTGAGTCCGACCATGCGTTAAAGACAGCCGCCGCGCGTTTCACTCTATAGTTCTTCAGATTCTGATGTCATCAGACTGGGCAGATGTAATAGATACAGATGCAGCCACCAGTATCCGATCACTTGCCTGAGTAAAAACTAAGGCATCTCACAGTAAATACCTCAACATTTCTGTTAGATTCTGCTGCCAGACTAATGGTCCATCAGATTAACACAGCAATGGTCCCTGCAGTCCCATTCACTTTGAATGGGACTGCAGGGACCCCCCGCTGTGTTTGTCCGATGGGCCATTAGTCTGGCAGCAGAAATCTCACAGAAATGTTGCAGTTTATTGGGAGATTGCCCCAGAGTTTCCAAGGCAAGTGATCTAATACTGGTGGATGCATCTGTATAAACCTGTGCCATTTATTGTTGCTACCATTGGTATATCTCGTTATACTATTGTTTTAAGCAACTCCTCCACTTCCAACTCCAAAAGCCACTCCCTATATTGCTAAAGGACACAATCGGAGGAAAGTTCACACAATTGACCTTGAAAAATTGGTGCATGGTAATGCAATGTCAAAATCATGCAATTTGCTTAATTTTTAAAGCAATACTTCATAATTGACACTAATGGCCCTATTAAAAAGTTGACAATTTGCTGGTGTGGTATAGAATTACAATTTCTCATTCACTTAACTGGTAAGAGGGATAAAGCAAGAAAGATATACAACGTTCATTTATTGGATTGAGCCAAAGCAGCATTAATTCCTGTATGATGTTAGACTCCACTGAATGGCACACAAATTGAGGAGACGGGCACTTGTTGTCGATGTGGGGTATTTATTGAACCTCTGTGCTCAACCTTGCATTTTTTAACACTGCACCTGGTGAAGGGTAGGGGGGGGAAGAGAGGGATAGGGGAGTGAGAGACGGGGGAGAATGAGGGGTGGGGGCAGAGAGAGGGGTGGGGGTGAGAGAGAGGGGTAGGGGGAGAGAGAGAGAGCGAGAGAGAGGATTGTCGGGCAAGTCCAACTGACATCCAAAAGATTCCGTTAAAAATAAATGTGTGGGGGGGAGGGACACAGCTGAAGGTTTTCCTAGGTGCCAAATATCCTTGCACCAGCCCTGCGTAGGAGTGAGAGCTACCAGTGGAAGAAGCACAGAGAAACCATATTATTTGTCACCAGCTAATGTCTGAAGTGGAGTTTGCTTTTGTATGGCGAGCAGTATCAACGGATGTGAATAAAGCTCTTATTTGTACTATAAAAGTTAATTGTGCCCATCATTATTCTATCTGCATATCCACACCCAACCTGCATGGGTCCAGCACCCTGAGCATAGCCATGTATATATATATATATATATATATATATTTCTGACTGGTAACAGTTGTAATGGAGGTAGGTAGCACCTCCCCCCAGAGCTCACTCCTCACATTTTTATCTTGGGAGGTCTTTTCACTTTGCTGCAAAGAACAGGATCTACTATGGTTCTTTCCCCTCATACAGAGGTAAAGGGAAGGGTTCACAGTGTAGTGTAGGACCTGCATTCATTTTGGTTATACTTTACCTTGACGTGGTATGCAGGCTTATGATGCTTTGGCCAAAGAGTTTAACTAAATAACCAAGTAAATATTATTATTATTGAAGTATTTAAACTTTATACTTAGTACTTATATGTTTTGTCAATTGGATGTAGCATTGGGCACCCCTGTCTTTTGTTGTGTGTGTATATATATATACAAGAGAACAAATTCTGGACCTGATACCAGCTAACCCAAAACCTGGCACATTCTACATGCTCCCTAAAATTCACAAAGAGGGTAACCCTGGGCGCCCTATTATCTCTGGATCTGGCACACTTACCGAGAATATTTCTGGCTGGGTGGAGGGCATTCTAAAACCACTTGTCAGGAACACACCCAGCTATATCCAGGATACCACCGACCTGCTAAACAAACTGAATGCCATTGGCCCCCTCCCTACAGGAACACTACTAGCAACTATGGATGTAGAGTCACTTTATACAAACATCCCCCACGAGGATGGGATTTCAGCCTGCAGATACTTTCTGGGATCGCAGGAGCCACTCACAGAGACAGTGACTAAATGCATTGAATTTATTCTGACCCATAACTACTTCACATTTGGAAATGACACATACCTCCAGACAACCGGGACCGCTATGGGTACTCGGATGGCGCCACAGTATGCCAATCTGTTCTGCGCAAAACTGGAAAGTGACTTTCTGTCCACCTGTCACTTGAAACCCCTTACATACCTTCGCTACATCGATGACATCCTCCTGATTTGGACCTCTGGCGAACAGGACCTCCTACAGTTCTATGACAACTTCAATACGTTCCACCCGACCATCAACCTCAAACTCACCCATTCCCCGGATGAAGTACATTTTCTAGACACCACCATTACTATAAAGAACAACCAACTACAGACTTCTGTATACCGCAAACCTACAGACAGAGCCAGCTATTTGAGGGACAACAGCTTCCACCCGACACACACCAAACATGCAACCATCTACAGTCAAGCCATACGATACAACCGGATATGCTCCGACACAGCAGACAGAGACCAGCGGATTAAAGCCTTGAGATCAGACTTTATAAACCGTGGATATAACCACAGAATTGTAGACCAGCAAATTCACAAAGCCACCAGAATACCAAGAAGTGATCTCCTTGAATACAAACAGAAGGAGACAAGCGACAGGGTTCCTTTGGTGGTCACATATAACCCACACCTAGGAGACCTACGCAAGATCGCCAGGAAACTACAACCCATCCTCCAGGAAGATACAAGACTGCAACAGGTCTTCCCTGAAGCACCCTTATTATCATACAGACAACCCCATAATCTCAAGAATATTATGGTGAGGAGTAAAGTATTCAGCAGTACAACTGAATGCGGGACAAAACCATGCCAGGACCCAAGATGCAAAACCTGCGCAATGCTCTACACAGCGGACACAATACAAATACCACACAAGAATCGGGAATACAAAATCAGAGGAGGGTTCACCTGTTCCTCCAGCAATGTCGTGTACCTCATCATGTGCATGAAATGCCCAGGGGGCTGCTACTACATAGGTGAGACAGGACAGGGGCTAAACAAGAGAATGAACCTGCATCGCCACAGCATCACACGCGGAACAAGAGACAGTCCTGTTGGCGAACATTTCTCTGACTCTGGCCATAAGATAAACGATCTGAGGGTTGCCATACTCAAAGGTAATCTTAAAACCCCGAAAGAGAGACGGTTGCATGAATACAAATTTATGCAACTGTTCGGGACACTTAGCAGTGGCCTAAACAGAGATCGAAATTTTATGAGTCATTACTGACACTAGCGAACTCTCTTCCCATGAGCGCTAAAGGCCATGTCTGTACATACTGTGCTATATGTATGCACACACAGCTGTCTCTCACACATACTAATACTCCTTATTTTTCCATCCATATACACCAATAGGGACCACATAGTATCCACACACACTTTTAGTTGTGCTACAAACTCTCACATTTCCACACCCACCCACACCATTTATATCCCTCTCACTCCACACACACCTTGTGTAGAGCACTGTTTATACTGTGGGCTCTCCATTCATTTTTATTCACACTGATACACATACACACTCTTTCTTCACTTGCTTTCAGTTACCCTTTGACACCTCTAGCCATAAAACACATCCACACCGGGGGAAGGAGAAGCACAGATAACATTCCAAGAGACACTGTTTTCAAGTTATCCTTGCTTCATTCATTGTAACATCGCCGGAAGAAGAGATCAGTGTATCTCGAAAGCTCGCACAAATAAAAGCATTTCGTTAGCCACAGAACGGTATCATCTATTTATTTTTTGATTATATATATATATATATATAAAAATGTAAATGTAAATATATATATATATATAATTCGCTCAGCTTACTGGTCTCACACTGAGCTCCTTCTCCTTCTCCAGTCAAGCAGAATTGAAGTTCCTCAGCCTCACTTCCTGTCCCTCCTTCCGCTGGGGAGGACTGTGGGGATTGGTTCTTGGTGTGCCCCCTCCCTCTGGTGGAAACAAGAGGAGGGGCACTCTCTCTCTCTTTGTATGACGTGGCTTCGTCCGTCGGCCAGTCCCTGCACAGGTGAGTGTGGCTTCGGCTTTCGCGCCGCTCCCTTCTTTTGGCTGGGGATCTGGGTTTGGCGCCAAACCCCTGCACATCTCTCGCCACATTTCTCTTGCAGCCTGCTTGCACGCAGCACGTGTGCGATCTAGGCTTGGCGGGAGTCACCATTTTGGATCGGCTGCAACACGCGTTGCAGTGAATGACGAAGCTGTCGCCATTTTAACTTCCTCCATGCCCCGCAGAGCACATGTATCTCTCGCCGCCATCTTTAGTGAGCCCTCTAAAACTTCGATAGCGCTACTCTCAGTGTCTATGGTGTTACTCATTCCTAGACACTGTGACATAGTCCAAAGATGTTAGGCAGCTTTCTGCCCCGTTTTAGAGCAGAAAGTGCAGGAATAGTTAATGATCCGTTCCACAGCTTCCCATTAACTCAGGCAGCTGGATGGAAAATCCAGACCACAGATTACAATGGCTCTAGTTCTCCCTCACCTGCTCTTCTAATCACATGCACAGGTACTTAGAGCAGAGAGGTTTTGCATTTCACTCTCTCTCCTTGGAGCCTGGGGGCTGGGGGTGTCGCTGCTCCCCTGCATCCAGTATCGGGGTTGACGGCCCCTCCACGTATCACAGTACCAGAGGATTTGCCTGGACTCCACGAACAGATAAGACAAAACAAATGGTTACTGCTGTTGCTAAAAGACTGTACTGTATCTTGTGACCCTAAATGAGAGAGCATTGTTTTAAGCTGGGGAACCAGTTTAGTTGGCCAGCAGCTGTTAGAGAGACTGATTCTGATGTGTAGTTAGATCCCTGAAAGGGATAGGATTTTGCTTATATGATTTTGGTTTTATTTCTTGAAATAACAGTGTGGGAAATATGGTAACACTGAAATATGTGAACTGCTGAATGAAAGTATCTGAGTACCTCTAACCTTCACATGTTAAAGCTGCAGTACCTTACTTGGATGAAAATAAAGCAGGCAGAAGCCTGAGTTAAGCAGCATAATACTTTGCATGATCCTGTTTGTTGTATAAATAACCCTAGAAGACTGTGTCGGGAAGAACCCAGACAGACGTCAGCACTACAAAAGAGGGGCGTTTGTCACATATGGTGGAGAATGCGGGCAGACACTAAAATGTCTGTGGGTTTGCAAATAAATGCGGGGGTTTAAAATGGCCGCCGAGCTGAACTAAAGTACAGATGCTATGAGTGAAGTCTGTCCCACTGTGTATATCAGTTGGGCTTCTAGCATACACAGAGAATGTGCGAAGTGTGGATGCAATAGCACCCTGAACCCAAACAGAAAACCAAAATGTTTTGCTGAGAAAAAAAAATTTGCATCTAGCAAGTGCTGTTTGTAAAGCTAATGCCTTTTGCTGAAGTGAGTGAATTTGCAGCTAGCAAGTGCTGTATGCAAGTTGCTGAAGTGAGTGAAATTGCAGCTAGCAAATTGTCCCTGCCGGGTTTCTAAAATGGCCGACGTGAAATGTTTGTTGTGTAATGTACGTAACCATACAAAACAGTGTCCCTTCAGGCCATACTATGATCACGACCCTGGAGGAGAGCCGTACCCGCAGATGAATTTAGTATGCGGGGCCTGTCGTGAAGTAGGTCACATGGAAGATGTGTGCCCCAAAATTTTCAAAGACAAACAGCTGCAAAAGCAAGCAACGCCCTGTGAGTGCAAGCAAGATGTGGAAGCTGATAACAGTGAGTCTGTGCCCAGTACCACTGATATCTCTGGAGCTAATAAAGCAAAAAGAAAGAAAACTGTTCCTCAAGTCACAGGGGAAGTGACCGAGCCACTTGAACCTGCACTGTCAGGACATGCGTCAGAAAGGCGCCAAGATGAGCAACAGCCCATAGGGCCTGGCGCAATCGTCCCAGGAATGACGACACGCCTAGAGATGACAAAGGCTACTGCTACCATCATAGGCAGAGAGCCAAGCGAATCAAAGAAAACAAGAACTGACTGGAAACTATGCTATGAGATGTCCCAGAAAGATGTGCAAAACTTCATCACAGAGTTGGGGGTTTCTCGGCAAGAGGCTAGCGCGCTTAAAGCAGAGCTGGAACTCTCACGCCATGAGGTCTACGCTCGCAGCACAGAGCTGTGTACATTGAAGGAAACCTATGAGAATACCCTGAGTAATTTAGAGACTGTAAAAAGAGAGAATGTAAGTCTGACACAGAAAAATTCAGACTTGACTGACCAGATCAGTGAAGGTGATGAGAAGCTTCACCAAGCAGAAAAAGTGGAGAAGCAATTGATCCAGGAAAAGTTAGAAATGCAGGAAGCACTGCAGAATACAGAATCAGCGGCGATCCAGGCGACACAAACTGCAGAGCTCCAAAAAATGGAGGCGCTGATGCAAACCCAGAGCAAGCACCAGATAGAGGTGAAGACCCTGAGGGAGGTCTGGCACGATCAGGTTGAAGAGCTGCAGAAGCAGATGGCTGAGCGCGAGATACAGTGCGCCAAGAGAGAGGAGATCTCCGTCCGTCAGGTGGTCTGCCTGACATTGCGCTATGAAAGCGAGATGGCCGATATCTACAAGCAGCTGGACCACACGGCAAATGAGGGGGCCCGGCTGCAGCTGGAGCTGGACAAGACCCAGAAGGAGCACCTGCAGCTGCAGGTCAAGAATAGAGAAAATGAAACAGAGTTAAACCTCGCTCTGAAACAGATGACGGACATGGGAGAAGCGGCTAAAGTGGTTCAGTCGGGCTATCAATCCTATCTCCTAACCAAGCAAGCTGTACGTTCCTATACGTGTATCTTCAATGCTGTTGCAATATTACGATTTGCTATAAAGATGAAGTTGGAGAAAGAGATTCCAAGGCTAAAAGAGACACGGTCACAAAAGGAGACCAGGGAACGTAAACTCAATGCCCTCACTGATGACAAAGAGGAAGGAGAAAGAATTGACTTTGATTGTGCTGCTGTTATTCCAGAAACAGATAGGCACCCTCCTGAGAATATTCTCCCTGATCTGGGATTCAAAAATCCAGATCCTCAATTTCATTTACGTGGTCCAGAAGATTATCAAACTAGTGGACACACCCAGGACACCACAGAAGATGTTTTAGCCAAGTGGGTGGCAGTTCCTGAAAACACAAACTTGTTGACAGATCCTGATGACGTGGTTAATATGGACTACGTTTGTACAGAGGCAACTAGGTCTCCAAAACCCAAAGGCCTGGTAATGGCCACAAAAGGGAAATCAAAGATTGAAAAGAAAAAACAACGAAGGTTAACACGGCGCCTGAATAGTTCCATATCTCACCAATCTGGACCACACTGTGGAGCCAAGGAGAATCCGGTCCAAGGGTCTCATCAGAAGCTAAAGAAACAGTCCAGTCATTTGCAGGTTGCAGCGGGCTATGAAATAAAGTCAAAGGACTGGAAGTCAAAAAAAAAAAAAAATATGTTTGGGGGAACTGACCGATTTATTTTTTTTATTACACGTGTGGACTATGTCACGGACACTTAACTATGCAAATAAGCATTTTGTCAATATTACAATGTTATATTGGTTCTCTGTGTTGAAGATGTAGCTAAACTACAAATTAATATACAGGGTTGATGGCCCTTAAGATTACAAGGCTGTAGTATAAGGAAAAAAAAAATATTGGTTGCTTACAATATGAAAAAAAAAGAAAAAAAAATGCCCTTTTCGGTTGGTAAATTTATAATGAGGTTCATATTCTAGAGTAGAAAAACCCAGGGAGGTAATAGAAATTGTCTGGTTTTGTGAATATATTTAGCAGATCCTGGGTTGTAAGAATGTGTGCTAGACATTTATTTTTCAAAATAGTTCCCTAATAGAGAGCAAAAAAAAAAAAAAATATATGTTTGCCAAGTATAGTCTCTTATGACGAAACCTATTGTCCATAATTGCCGTGGAAAAAGTTCATATTCGTGTCATGTGAATGTTTAATATTGTACTGAGGAGTTAGCTCAAGTATTTCAGGTAGGACGCTCACCCCAGTGAGGTCCATGGCCGCTCACCCCAGTAGGTGTGAGCTGGGGAGGGGGATATGTGACATAGTCCAAAGATGTTAGGCAGCTTTCTGCCCCGTTTTAGAGCAGAAAGTGCAGGAATAGTTAATGATCCGTTCCACAGCTTCCCATTAACTCAGGCAGCTGGATGGAAAATCCAGACCACAGATTACAATGGCTCTAGTTCTCCCTCACCTGCTCTTCTAATCACATGCACAGGTACTTAGAGCAGAGAGGTTTTGCATTTCACTCTCTCTCCTTGGAGCCTGGGGGCTGGGGGTGTCGCTGCTCCCCTGCATCCAGTATCGGGGTTGACGGCCCCTCCACGTATCACAGTACCAGAGGATTTGCCTGGACTCCACGAACAGATAAGACAAAACAAATGGTTACTGCTGTTGCTAAAAGACTGTACTGTATCTTGTGACCCTAAATGAGAGAGCATTGTTTTAAGCTGGGGAACCAGTTTAGTTGGCCAGCAGCTGTTAGAGAGACTGATTCTGATGTGTAGTTAGATCCCTGAAAGGGATAGGATTTTGCTTATATGATTTTGGTTTTATTTCTTGAAATAACAGTGTGGGAAATATGGTAACACTGAAATATGTGAACTGCTGAATGAAAGTATCTGAGTACCTCTAACCTTCACATGTTAAAGCTGCAGTACCTTACTTGGATGAAAATAAAGCAGGCAGAAGCCCGAGTTAAGCAGCATAATACTTTGCATGATCCTGTTTGTTGTATAAATAACCCTAGAAGACTGTGTCGGGAAGAACCCAGACAGACGTCAGCACTACAAAAGAGGGGCGTTTGTCACAACACTTACTACACTTAATGGTGCTTTTTACTAATGAATATAACTCATGGCATACCGCAGGCTAGGCAGAACTCTCTCCTTGTACACCGCACTCACTGACGGTTCATTACAAGAACTGTGTGGTGTGTTTTCTGGATACTGGCTAGTGTACTTGGCATTCCTAAGTACTGGGCATCAACCTACTTTTGGCCACTCATAGTGCAGACCCTATGCTGAAGTCCCTGACCTAGTTAACCGGCTACCCCCACAGGAATCCTACACTATCTGCCTCAATGCGACTAGAACAGCTATAGCCACTTTATACAAATTTACATCACCCTCTTAGGGCACCTAGGGTGTACTGTGCGAGAGGACGGTCTCTCCTGAATACCCCTAGTCTGCAAAAATGCCCTTCCTTCTGCAGCACTTGCTCTGAAAGTGTACCTACATCTTTCAGCTCTGCTTCGCTGAAAACCTGTCCTATTGCTCTCAGCTCTCTCAGCAGCACCTCCAAATCTAGCCCATCTTCCCCCTCCCAATCGCAGATAGGGTCCCCTAAGGTGTGCTGGGGTCTGGCTAGGTGTCTCTGTGTGGTGCATACATGCTGGCAACAGGAGGGCCTGTGTCTCCCGCGATGACATGGGGGATAACAGGAACAGGTTGCTGGGGTGGATGCCTTCGTTCTGGTTCAATGGTGCAGCGCCTCCATCTATAGTAAGCCCCAAGAATGCGGGGTGGAATCCTTACCACAGAGATTCCACACAGGGATGAGAGATTCCTGTCTCACACAAGGATTATCTTTAAAAGCAGCAGTCTCTTTATTCTCTTGGGCAGCAGCAGCAGCAGCAGCAGCAGCCGACAGGTACAATTGATGCACAGTCCACTAACTGTTCTCCCTTGTGATGTTCCTCCCTGCCACCACTCTGGACCAAAGGCATCCAGAGTGGGGCTAGCTCTTCCCTCACCCCCTACGCAGGGTGAGAGGTATTTGGTCCACCTCACTAACTATAGTTAGATCAGCTCTACTCATGAGCTGATCACTCCTCTCCTCCTAACTCACTACCACTACTGTCAGACTGACAGAACAGCCACAACAGACACTAAATAGGAACTGCACTGCTCTTTTATGATCTCAGCAGGCACCGCCCCTGTGTCTCTTGCTTTGACACAGGGTCAGGTGACCTACCTCCACCACTCAGGTCAGTGCTTGAAGTGGGGGAAACCCATGATAACTCTTTGCAACCTGCCCTTTTCAGGGATTATACCAGGAGGAGGATAGAACTATAGCCCCATTTCTTACCAGGGCTACATATATATATCTGACACAATGTATACTCCTTTACAGCCGGGCAAGGAGGGTTAAACTTCTTTACGTCATTGTGGTCATTTATTTGTGGGGGGGTTCAACAACTAAAACTACAAGGAAATACATGCTTTACTATCACAACAAATTACTTTTAAAACATTTATTCAGTTTATAAATATCTGAATAACAGTTTTCTATTGCTAGCTCTTAGCAAGAATAATAAAATAGCTCCAAACAAAATTGTTTTAGTTATATTTGCTGGCACCAGCTCTGTCCAATCTGCACATACACGTTACTAGAGTGGATTCCTACATGGCTGTTCTACGATCTCTGGATGATTCCCAAATTCCTAATTGAGGTTCCAGTGAGGCTGTGTACTGTGTATAAT
Source organism: Ascaphus truei (assembly GCF_040206685.1). NCBI lineage: Eukaryota > Metazoa > Chordata > Amphibia > Anura > Ascaphidae > Ascaphus > Ascaphus truei. The sequence continues at coordinate 95,221,849 of NC_134484.1, read as the reverse complement.
TGCTCACTTGCTGCCATCAATGAGTCTGTTGTATTTAGAATTTGGATCAAATTTGCAGTCTCTTCCAATGTTGGTTTCCAGGCAGTGGCAAGTTTCATTTTCCTTGTGTCTCTCTGGCTCTTTCTAATAATGACTGTACTGAAGAAAAAATCCGGTGGAAGATAAGGAAATGTGTTATCTAAACCCTCTTATGTATTGTAGCCCTCTTCTGCATCTCTGTACTGAGAATGTCTCTGAGTTGTATCCAGCAAGTAATGGATCGGTGTGCTTTTTCTATCTAACCAGGTTGGAGGCCCTCAATATCCGTTGCTGTCTTATACTAATTTCAGATAAGAGAGAATTTCAGATTACAAAGACATGATACCTGAATGGTTACCTAGATGTGGATAGTCAGCTTAAGCATTTTGGCCAAAGAATTGTACTATAGTTTTTTGTTTTTTAAGGAAAAAAATTTAAATATCAATAAAATGCAGGCATTGTGGCAGTTTTTGCACTGAAAACTTCCACTGCATTGGTTTATTATCAAATACAGATGTAGCTAGCTTTATTTCACCTACTGATAATTCAGAATATTGCATTATAACGCAGAATATCACAGAGTTTCCATAGGATTCAATGGCAGTGATAACACAAAATATCATAGAATATCTCACAATAATGTGCCACCGGGAGCAATAACCATTTCTACATCTGTATGGAAGTCACACAACGGTAGTACCCAAAAATGTTTCATATAATGGTAGAGCTGGGAAATCGATGCATTCTGAAGAGAGCTGCAGTGCAGCAGCATTTTTTTAAATGAGGCTCCTGCACAGGAATTATCTCAGGGCAGACTATGCAAAAGCCCAGAATTCCACAGTAACACTACACCAAGGTAAAATAAACTGTTCTAAGTAATTAAAGCTATGAGTAAACACAATACTTATCATATTGTCTCGATGTGCTCACACACAAACAAGGCGAGACCGCAGGGCCGAGGTGGGGATGAACATAAACACCACCCACAGCCGCGTGGGCACGTCTGGAGTGTAGGATGACCGAGGTAGTCGGGTCAGGGTTGGAGAGGTACGGATCGTTGCAGGTACTATTAGCCGGGGTCGGAGAGAGGAGAATGGTCGTTGTACGGATGCCGAGTTCAGGGTTGGAGAGGTGCGGATTGTCGTAGTTAGCCGGGGTCAGGAGTACAGAAGAGTGGAGTCCAAAACAAGCCGGGTCAATGACAGAGAGCTGCGAACAAGAGAACAAGACAAGACTGCGAGGCTAGGAAGCAATGAACACAACGGAACATTGAATTATGCTCAGCCAATTTGCCAGTGGAGCAGCTGAGCATAAGTAGGAGCGAGCAACCAATGAGTAACCTGCAGTTTAGAGGTGCGTCAGCAGTGAGGAACATGGTTGGAGAATCCGGAGCAGGAATCAGGTGAGGTGAGTATTCCTGACAGTTTCCTGAGCAGGGACCTGTGCGCGCTGAACATGATCCGTGCGCTGGCCATGCGCCGCGCGCCCCCGACGTCGGCGCGAGGATGCAAATCAGTAGATGAGGCATAACGCCTGGAGTGGGGTGCATGCACGAGTCATCTGCGGAACTGTCCCCAACGGAGCGGCATCCGTGCTAGCGACGGGAGCGGAGGTGAGTGGTGGAGCGCGCCGAGGGCGGCGTGACTCCCCAATCCTTACACATATACTTAAAAAAAATATCACAACGTCCACAAAAAATGATCAGTTACCAATAATGAGTGAGTGGGGTGGTACTGTACTATTCTTGGCTCTGTTCTAATTTATCAATGAGGTCTCTGATGGTAATAATCTCTGCCTGTCATTGTATTCAGCTGGATGTGTTATCTGTGTGTATAAATGGCATGCCCTCTCTATGTAAAACTGAATATATATATATATAATCAAAAAATAAATAGATGATACCGTTCTGTGGCTAACGAAATGCTTTTATTTGTGCGAGCTTTCGAGATACACTGATCTCTTCTTCCGCCGATGTTACAATGAATGAAGCAAGCAAAAGCTATACTATAAACAGTGTTTGTTGGAATGTTATCTGTGCTGGTCCTTCCCCCGGTGTGGATGTGTTTTATAGCTGGAGGTGTCAAAAGGTTCCTGAAAGCAAGTGATGAAAGAGTGTGTATGTGTATCAGTGTGAATAAAAATGAATGGAGAGCCCACATTATATACAGTGCTTTACAAAAGGTGTGTGTGGAGTGGAGTGGATATAAATGGTGTGGGTGGGTGTGGAAATGTGAGAGTTAGTAGCATAACTAAAAGTGTGTGTGGATACTATGTGGTCCCTATATATATATATATACATATACATACATATATACACATACACACACATACATATATACACACACAAATAAATAAAAAGCCTATCCATTTGTATGGGCTAACAAAAATGCACCCACCTGATGTACCTACCTGTGTATATTGTGTGATTAAGACTATTATCACACTCACTTGGTGTACCAACCTGTGTATATTGTGTGATTAAGACTACTATCACACATACCACTACCCGGAACGTGTATATATTCAGCCACTAGTGGCTGTGTCTGTGTTTGAACACTACACTCACAGATTCCAATGGGGTTTTGATACCACCAAGCTGTAACCCGCACATATCATCAGGGATATTAGCTTACACTCCAACGTGAGACCTGGCACATTTATTTTACTTTCGCTGCGCTTTTTTGGCTCACATGAGTCTCACTTATTTTGGTATTTAGCGTCTGTATTTTAACCTTGAGTCAAGACTCTAATAAAGTGTTTTAACGTGCACAATTCACTCATCACTATATACACCCTTATTCCTGTCCCCTGTATATTGTGCATCTGCAGAGTGCTCTCCATTGGGGTTCTATTCTACCCACAGTATCTATCTCGAAAGCTCGCACAAATAAAAGCATTTCGTTAGCCACAGAACGGTATCATCTATTTATTTTTTGATTATTGAAGCTCGGCTAACACGGTACTGATACCTCTACATGTGTGTATATATATATATATATATATATATATATATATATATATATATATATATATATATATATATATATATATATATATGTATATGTATATGTATATGTATATGTATATGTATATGTATATGTATATATATATATATATATATATATATATATATATATATATATATATATATATGCCAATGACACAGGGATTTTTGGATTCTTAGGGGAATATTCTCATAGTTGTGAGAAGTGCATATCCATGTAGAAAGGAGCCATTTATCCTCGATTATGCAGGTTCTCGTATTCTGTAAACCCTTCTTGAATGTCCAAACCGTGCGAGAAAGGCTTTTTTAGAAGCGGTTTCACTTTGGCTCTGCCAGTCTAATCGATATGTCCCAAAAGGCTTCAAATAACTCGTAGATTTTTTTCTTGCCACCAAGATAGACTCAATAGAAGCGAATTTGTATCATTACAACCCATGCAGCCTATTTTAGCTCCGCTGAGCATACACTTTATGAATGTCTAACTATTCTATAGCAATGTCTGCATTTCTACACTACTGGCTAACTCATGATGTACTTACAGAAAGCATATTTTCCTCTATATCTTAATATATAAATCTGAAAGTTGTGGGTTGTAGATGTGGCCAATCAGATTGCTGCGTATCCCTGCCCCGCCCCGCACGCCTCTCTATGGCTCTGACGTCACCCAACTGCCACTCTCTTCTCCTCACCCAGCTGCCACTCTCTTCTCCTCCTCACCAAACTGCCACACACACCCGGCCACTGTCCTCTTCACCCAGCTCACCTCCCCACCCTAACCCCCCACCAACACCCATCACCCCCCCAGCACACCTTCCTGACGGCTCCCCCCATCACCCGCACCACCAGGCTCCGCCGCTCCCTTCTGTCCCGCTCAGCCCCTGAGGCCTCCACCTTCACAGGGCCGCTTCTCGGTGAGGGTCAGCCAGTATGGAGCAGCTCAGGCCCGCCGCTGGCCTCTGGTTCCTCTGCCCGGCTCTGCTCCCGCTGCAAGGCCGCTGTTCCCGCCGCACTCTCGGCTCCTCCTCCTGCCTCTGCCGGTATATGTTGCAGATGGCGGCAGAGGAGGGTGGGGGTACAGCGCCCGAGAAAGCCGCCGCTGAGCGCCGCACGGGACTGCGAATGGCGGGGCCTGTGCCCGAGAATGCCGCCGCTGAGTGCCGCATGGGACTGCGGGGGTGCGGGGCCTGCGCCCGAGAAAGCCGCCGCTGAGCGCCGCATGGTACTGCGGGGGGCGGGGCCTGTGCCCGAGAAAGCCGCCGCTGAGTGCCGCACGGGACTGCGGGGTTGCGGGGCCTGCGCCCGAGAAAGCCGCCGCTGAGCGCCGCGCAGGACTGCGGGGGGCGGGGCCTGCACCCGAGAATGCCGCCGCTGAGCGCCGCGCGGGACTGCGGGGGGCGGGGCCTGTGTCCGAGAAAGCCGCCGCTGAGTGCCGCACGGGACTGCGGGGGTGCGGGGCCTGCGCCCGAGAAAGCCGCCGCTGAGCGCCGCACGGGACTGCGGGCGGCAGCAGTTCCGGAACATGAAGTACACCGCTAAGATGAGACCCCGGTTCCTCGCTCAGCGATTATTGGACTTGTGTACGCGCGGGATACAACCCGAGGAGTGCACTAAGGAGGCAATTCTTGAGCAGGTGGTTTTGGAACAATTTGTACAAGTAATACCCCCTCCCGCACGCTCTTGGGTAAAACGCCACGCTGCTGAAACCCTAGCTTTGGCGGTCCGACTCGTGGAGAACTTCCTTGGGGCTGAGCAGCAGGAGAATGACCTGGACCCGACTCCACCGGCACTTGCGGATGCCCAAAGAGGGAGGTCGGATCAATGGGGAACCTATGGCCCGTCACGGAACCGCCAAGTCCAAAGGAAGGAGCAGTCGTTCCAGCAAGGACGGAGTCCAAATGCTGGTCCCCGCATAGACCCTCATCTCCTTCCGGATGTCGGCTCGTCGCAAAGTGAGAGGAACTTCCGAGGACGTCGCCCACAGGACCCACCTGGTCTCCAGTAACCGGTCCAGCGGAGCGCTATCCACAGCCCCCTCCTGCGAGGGAACCCTCTCCATGTTCTGCCTGCGGAGAACAAGGCCACCGGTATGTGGACTGTCCACTGATGGATTGTTCATTCAGCAGAACCGTCGCCTCAGCTTTTTCTGGGGAAAATTACAAGCCCTGGCTACTTCCAGCCCTGATTGGGGGAAAAAACGTCCAGGCCCTTGTAGATTCTGGCTCTGGGAAAACTCTGGTCCTCCAGAAACTGTTACCGCCCAACGTGTGTTCTTTTGACTCCCCATGGAGCATAGAATGTATACAAGGCGATGTAAAACCTTATCCGACGGCCAAAATCCAGCTACAGGTAAAAGGTCAGGAGGCTTACCTCGAAGTAGGAGTCGCTCCTTGGCTACCTGCCCCCGTTGTGCTCGGTCGGGACTGGCCTTTCTTTGCGGACCTAATGGCCCCAGTCTTTTACGAGGAACCTCCTTCTGGGGCTCAGGAGAACCCTGGCAAACTATTCCCCTTCTCGGCAGACCTTTTTCCCAGTAGACACCGGGTTCAAAAGACTCGGAAGCAAAGACGCTTGGACAAACAGGACTGGTTGCAGAAATCTGGGTCTCAAGGTGACCATTCTAGTAGTCAGAGGTCACAAGTGATGGCTGGAGATGGCCAAAGGGAGGGGGATATGGGCCCTGGAGATTTACCAGACCTGTACCTCCCTGACTTTCGCCAGAAGCAAAGGGAAGACCCAGTCCTTGCAAGACAGTATGACAAGGTGGTGAAAATTGATGAACAGGTTTTAGATGCACAGGGGGTGATAGTATTCCCCCATTTTGAGCTATCAAAGGATATCCTATATAGGGTGAATAGGCAGACACAAACAGGGGAGGTCACCAGACAGATATTGGTTCCCAAGGCGTTTGTTAAATCTGTGTTCACTCTAGCTCATACTGTCCCTTGGGGTGGTCACCTGGGCAGGGATAAAACATTGGACCGTATTTCATCCCGATTCTATTGGCCAGGGATGCATAGTGATATTGCTAAGCTATGTGCAGCATGTCCGGAGTGCCAGCTAACTAGTCCAAAAGGACAAAAACCAGCCCCTTTGGTTCCTCTACCCTTGGTGTCAGTTCCCTTTGAGAGGATTGGGGTAGACTTGGTAGGACCTCTAGAACCTTCTGCGAAAGGACACAGGTTTATCCTTGTAATAGTGGACTATGCAACAAGGTATCCTGAGGCGTTCCCCCTGAGAACAGCAACGGCGAAGCAAGTAGCCAACAAGTTGTTGGAACTGTTCTCACGGGTTGGACTTCCCCAGGTTATGTTGACAGACCAAGGTACAAATTTCATGGCTAAACTGATGCAGGATGTCTTAAAGTTACTAGAGGTCAAGTCTCTTCGGACATCGGTCTACCATCCACAGACTGACAGATTAGTGGAAAGATTTAACCAAACTCTAAAAGGGATGCTGAGGAAATTTGTAGATTCAGAGAAGAGAGCCTGGGATGAACTTCTCCCTTTTCTGCTGTTTGCAGTGCGGGAAGTTCCCCAGGCCTCCACGGGATTCTCTCCATTTGAATTGCTCTATGGCCGCCAACCGCGGGGTATCCTAGACCTCCTAAAGGAGTCCTGGGAGGAACAGCAGTCCCCTTCTAAGAATACCCTGCAATATGTACTAGACCTTAGGAAGCGCCTAGATGTAGTCGGCCATTTTGCCAGGGAGAATCTTAGATCAGCCCAGGACAGTCAGGAGAGACATTACAATCAGAATGCTCGCATGAGAGTGTTTCACCCAGGAGACCAGGTGATGTTATTGTTACCCAGTTGCGAGAGTAAACTTCTGGCCAAATGGCAGGGCCCATTCGAAGTACTCCGCCATACGGGTAATGTGGATTACGAGATCGCTCAACCAGGGTCCAGGAAGGGTAAACAAATTTACCATGTGAACTTGCTGAAACCCTGGAAGATGCAGTGGTCTCTATTCATCCACCCGGTGGAGGAGGAAACGGACTTGGGTCCTCAGCCTCCACGGGAGAACATCATGAGTGACGATAAAATCCAAACGGGTAAACAGTTGTCCTCTGAACAAAAAGGGGACTTGTTAGCAATAATTACACAATTCCAGGATGTTTTTTCTGACTTACCAGGACAAACTAACTTAATTTCCCATGCAATCGAGACAGCACCTGGGGTAAAAGTACGTTCCCATCCTTATAGGTTGCCTGAAAGTCGTAGGGCTCTGGTAGAGAAGGAGGTACAAGAAATGTTACACTTAGGAGTGATTGAGGAATCATGCAGTGAGTGGTGTAGTCCACTAGTTATGGTCCCTAAACCCAATGGGAAGGTAAGATTTTGTGTGGACCTCCGAAAGGTCAATGCGGTATCCAAGTTTGACGCATATCCGATGCCAAGGGTGGACGAATTAATTGACGCCCTTGGTAACGCGGAATATATATCCACGTTGGACTTGACAAAAGGATACTGGCAAATACCCTTAGAGGAAAAGTCCAAATGCAAAACAGCCTTTGCCACTCCCATGGGTTTATACCAGTTTGTGACAATGCCATTTGGACTGCATGGAGCCCCGCCACATTTCAGAGACTCATGGATAAGGTACTGAGGCCCCATAGGACTTATGCCGCAGCCTACCTAGATGACATTGTCATTTATAGTAAACACTGGCGGGCCCATCTAAATAGGCTGAAAGCGGTCCTCAAATCTCTAAGAGAGGCAGGGCTCACAGCCAACCCTAAGAAATGTGCCTTGGGTAAAGCGTAAACCAAATATTTAGGGTATGCCGTGGGAGGTGGAAAAGTAAGGCCACTAGCCGACAAGGTAGCTGCCCTGAAAGAAGTTCCGACCCCCCAAACAAAAATGCAGGTACGCTCTCTGCTGGGTTTAGCAGGGTACGACCGGCGGTTCATCCCCAACTATTCAGAAGTGGCAGCCCCTTTAACGGACCTCACAAAAAAGTGTGCCCCTACACAAGTGGTGTGGTTAAGGGATTGTCAGAGAGCCTTTGAGGACATAAAAAGGTGTCTATCAGAGGGTCCCATCCTTAGAAGCCCAGACTTCAACAGCCCTTTTATAGTGCAAACAGATGCATCAGAGATAGGGCTACGGGCAATGTTGTCACAACAGTTTGAGGGAGTTGAACATCCTATCCTTTTCCTGAGTAGGAAATTGTTCCCAAGGGAAAAAAATTACTCAGTGATTGAGAAAGAGTGCCTCGCAGTAAAGTGGGCAATCGAGGCTTTGAGGCATTACCTGCCAGGAGTCCATTTTACTTTGGTGACGGATCGTGCTCCACTGAAATGGTTAAATAGCATGAAGGATTCCAATGCTAGATTGACTAGGTGGTATATGGCCCTCCAACCCTTCTCATTTGAGATTCAGCATAGGCCGGGAAAAGAGAACGCAAATGCTGACTTCTTTTCTAGAGAAGGAGTGGATGGTCGGGCTTCAGCCGTGCGTAGCCCCAGCCACACACTAACAGGGGAGGAATGTGACAGGGTAAATAAAAGCCACCAGTTATGTGCCTGGAAAACCTATGTCTAGTCTGCAGTGCAGCACTGACTAGGTTAAACTTCAGCTGGGAACCTCAGGACAATTAGTTGGATCCCAGCTGCCTAATCAAGGTGTGTTAAAACCCAGGTTGTAGACACATGGAACTTGCTGTTGATGAGAGAGGAGTTAGCTGCTAAAGTGATTACTGAAAACAAGGTCTGAGTAGCAAAGTAGTGAAACTGTGAACTGTCTGTCCCCTGCATAGAAAAAGGGTAGCTGCTTATATATAAACTGTCTGATAAAGAGAAACTGTTTTGTTCGGTTTGCTGAAGGAAAAGCCATTTTCGTTTGTTGCTGAAAAAGAGCTATTTTTGTTTTATGTGCTGTATATTTTTCAAGGCAAAATAAAACAGCCTTGTCAAGAAACCCACGTGTGTAGTTGCATGTACCCTGCAACACCATTCATATGATCTACCTTGGCCACATTATTTGCTTAATTGTCTCGTTACATTACGTGACCTGATTTAAAGGCACATTGCCTAATTAGATGCCTATTTAAAGCAGCAAAAACACGAAAATCCTATATTTTGTTTTTAAATAAATAATTTCTGTAGTATTAGATAAAACTGTCTGCATTTGTTTATAAACTCCTAATGCCATTTCTAATTATATTTTTAATGTACTGACTCCTTTGGTTGCTACAACAACCATTTAGAACAGGCCCGTCGAACTCAGAATAGCTTGGGGGCCAATTCTTAAGTCTGACCACGAAACTCGGGCCACATCATGAAAAAATTAAATACATAGTCACTAACAAACACACAGAATCCCAGCAAGCTAATAAAAAAAAAAAAAACATACCACACAATATATATATATGTATATAAGTGTTAAAAGGAGTGCTACTGGGCGTGGACAAATGTATACAACAAAAGACAGAGAAGCCCAAAGCTACATCCAATATGACAAAAATACACAGTGAAATACCTATATATTATCTTGAGAAAGGGTAATTTAAGTAAACCCTTTGGCCAAAGCATTATAAGCCTGCAAGCCACATCAAGGCATGACCAAATTTGCAGGTCCTAACACTACATGATTAAAATTCTCATTTACCTCTATATTAGGAGGAAGGATGATTACTTTGGATTTGTATAAACACAGCAATATAAAAAAGACCTGCTAAATTGGAGTGGGGAGGGGCGAGCTTAAACCATGCGGGGGAGTGTCCACTAACCTCCAAAAAGCTGAGACCAGCTGGAAAATGTTAATAAACACACAGAATCCCAGCAAGCACCCCCCCCCCCAAAAAAAAAACCATACCACACAATATATATTTATATATGTATATAGGTGTCAAAAGGAGTGCTAATGGGCGTGGCCAAATGTATACAACAAAAGACAGAGAAGCCCAAAGCTACATCCAATATGACAAAAATACCCAGTGAAATACCTATATATTCTCAAATCTTTAATCAGGTAATGATAGGACCTGCATATTTGGTCATGCCTTGATATGGCTTGCAGGCTTATAATGCTTTGGCCAAAGGGTTTCTAAATGACTCTTTTTCAAGAGAATATGTAGATATTTCACTGTGTATTTTTGCCATATTGGATGTAGCTTTGGGCTTCTCTGTCTTTTGTTATATACATAGTCACTAACCTAAGCGTACACTTTTATCTTGAACTTTTCTTATTAAAAAAAATGTCAACAATGCTGGTATCTCCCTTCCTTTCCCTTCCTCCATCCCTTCCTCCATCCCCTCCTTTCTGCCGCTGTTACAGTGCAGCTCCTACCCGGCCATTCTTCTGTGCCGCTCTGCTCCTGCTCTGCTCACATGGTCTTCTCCTGCTGCCACCGCCACCAACTGTCTAACTCCTCTGCTCCGCAGACATGGTCCTCTTCTCCTGCTGCCAGCTGTCTTCCTCCTGTGCCGTTCCGCTCCCGTGGTCTTCTGCCCTCCCCTTCTTCCGCCGCCATCACCTAACCAGCTGCTAAAATCAACTCGCCACGAGTGAGCAGGCGAGTGTTTTTGTCGAGCCCTGTATATATATACAGACTAGTGCTTTTCACTCACTGGTGATCTTTTTGACCTATTTATGTGCCTTTGCCCTCATGGTATATTTGCATTGTCAGTTGTGAGTCCCCCTCCTCTTTTATGTTTCTCCCCCTGTTTTTATATCTACACTAATAAATTTGTTACATTAATTATAGTTTGGCATGCCCGTGTGCTTCATTATAGGATACTTTCTTGTTGTGCTATATATATATATATATATATAGCACAACAAGAAAGTATCCTATAATGAAGCACACGGGCATGCCAAACTATAATTAATGTAACAAATTTATTAGTGTAGATATAAAAACAGGGGGAGAAACATAAAAGAGGAGGGGGACTCACAACTGACAATGCAAATATACCATGAGGGCAAAGGCACATAAATAGGTCAAAAAGATCACCAGTGAGTGAAAAGCACTAGTCTGTAAAGTACCACATTACTGCAGAGCTGTGTACTAAAGATAGAAATATGCCTATAAGATAACTCTAGGTTGCATATAAGCAAAATTGCCTAGAGAAATGACAAAAAGTCCATTGTAAAAACATATATCACATTGGTGTTAGATTCTGATTCATCACCAGAGTCTGTATGATGAGTGTGACCAGATAATGAATTTCCAAAGCCTCCTATAATGGAAACAGTCAGGGGTCCCCCTCCACAGACTCCCACTCCAACGCGTTTCGACAAACGGTCTTCTTCGGGGAGTGGAGTTGTGGAGAGTGAGCAGAGTATTTATAGTGGAGTCAGGGAGTGTAGGATTCAAATTTCACGCCAAAAATTGAGTTAGGAACAGCTGAGGGGCATGAAAAGAATGAAGGGGAGATGATCGCAATGATGCGACTGACATCACAACGTCATGACGTCAGTGTCTTCCGATGTCTCAATTCAGAGACATACAACGACTGAGCTGCTATAGCAATGGTAATGCCGCCCAGAAGGTGATATTAATCAAAAAGGTAACTTGACCATAACTACAGCAGCTCCATAGTTAGAAACAGAGGATTAGAGCATATACAATAAATCGCGCAGTAGCGCCGCAGCATGTGACGTCACTGTGCAATAAGTGTCAAAAAATTGATAAAGAAATTATAATATATTATATGTATCTATCTTTACATTTTCACCTCACACAGGGGGCCTTATTTAGGTAGCCTTGACCGGACGGTCAGAGTGTTTTTGAGGCAAGATGTTTCTTGCCTTTACACTTTCATGTAAAGGGTTAATTCATTGTTCATGCAGTGTAGCACTGCTTTCCAGCACACATCTCCACATCCCAGGTTCAGTTTCTGTTCCCCCTAATGATTTGTGGTATTTGTATGTATAAGGTCATTGTTGCTTCATTCCACTTATCTTAGAGGCTCAGCATTATTTCAGCTTTGAGGACACCACTACTCCTTTTTAATGATTTATATCTGTATGTGATTATGTATGTATGTATGTATGTATGTCTTTATTTGTATAGCGCCATAAAATGTACATAGCGCTTCACAGTAGTAATACATGTCATATAAATAACAAATATAAATAACACATCATGGGAATAAGTGCTTCAGACATACTGTAAAAGTAACATTAAGGAAGGAGTCCCTGCTCCGAGGAGCTTACAATCTAATTGGTAGGTAGGGAGAACGTACAGAGACAGTAGGAGGGAATACTAGTAAGTGCGTCTGCAGGAGGCCAAGCTTTGTGTCATGTGTCCATGATTATCCAGTGCTACTCATATGCTTCTTTAAGCAGATGTGTCTTAAGGTGGGTCTTAAAGGTGGATAGCGAGGGGGCTAGTCGGGTATTGAGGGGAAGAGCATTCCAGAGGTGTGGGGCAGAAAGTGAGAAAGGTTTAAGGCGGGAGAGAGCTTTAGATACAAAGGGGGTAGAAAGAAGACATCCTTGAGAAGAACGCAAGAGTCGTGATGGTGCATAGCGAGAAATTAGGGCTGAGATGTAATGAGGGGCAGAAGAATGTAAAGCTTTAAAAGTGAGCAGTAGAATTGAGTGTGAGATACGCGATTTAATCGGAAGCCAGGAGAGGGATTTCAGCAGGGGAGACGCTGAGACAGATTTAGGAAAGAGTAGAGTGATTCTGGCAGCAGTGTTTAGGATAGATTGTAGGGGAGACAGGTGAGAGATAGGAAGGCCGGACAGCAGGAGGTTGCAGTAATCGAGACGTGAGAGAATGAGGGCCTGAGTCAGAGTTTTAGCAGTTGAGTAACAGAGGAAAGGGCGTATCTTTGTGATATTGCGGAGGAAAAAGCGACAGGTTTTAGAAACGTTATGAATATGAGAGGAGAATGAGAGAGAGGAATCAAGTGTGACCCCTAGGCAGCGTGCTTGGGCTACTGGGTGAATGATCGTATTTCCAATAGCAATGTGGAAGGATGTAGTAGGGCCAGGTTTGGGAGGTAGTATAAGGAGCTCTGTTTTTGCCATGTTAAGTTTCAGTCGGCGGATGGCCATCCAGGATGATATTCCAGAGAGGCATTCAGAAACTTTGGTCTGTATAGCAGGTGTAAGGTCAGGGGTTGAAAGGTAAATTTGTGTGTCGTCAGCATAGAGGTGATATTTAAACCCAAAAGATGTGATTAGGTCACCTAGAGAGAGTGTGTAGAGAGAAAAGAGAAGGGGTCCCAGGACAGAGCCCTGGGGTACCCCCACAGAGAGATCAATAGAGGAGGAGGAGGTGTTAGCAAAAGAGACACTGAAGGTACGATGGGAGAGGTAAGAGGAGATCCAGGATAAAGCTTTGTACATTTTGATATTTTTTGTATGCTAGAGTGCTACTTTGGGGATTCTTTTTTTCTGTGTCGATTTTTAGATATATATATATATACATATATATATATATATATATGTATATATATATATATATATATATATTTCTTTTTTAAAGTATGGCAAAGACACACCCTTTCCCATTTACTATAAAAGGAATAAAACAACACACCCTCATGAGTCCCCACTGGGACTCCTATAATCTTCTACTACACGGACTTCTCAGCTACCCACTGCCCCCCTTTAAACACCCGCCACAGTTGTCGCTTTTCATATGAACCATTTGAACTGCACACACCTATATACTGTACCACTCCTCTATCATTGTACTCTTATTTGTGCCTTTTGCTCCTCACTTCTCTACCCATCTGCCTTGACACCATTACAAATGTACAAAAGTACATACATTCTGTTTACAGCCAAAATGCACAGCATCCTGATTTTTTACATTTTATTGTAACCTTTTACTAAGTGATCTTCTCAGTTGTCCCCGATGTATACCATTGGAAATGTCGTTTATCTGCATAGTAATGGTATTACATTTAAAGGCAGAGGATGAGACACGCACTCAATATCAAGGGTAATAGAGGTGGGGTACTTAGCTGCCGGTGCGCTGGTCCTGGGGAGCTCCTGTAGTCCCAAATGTTCCAGTACAAAGAAGAAGCAGGCACACTGTCTTACTCAAAAGGAGGTTTAATATGTCATAAAGTCCAACATTTCGGCAGTCCAATACTGCCTTTCTCAAGGTGAAGGCTACCAAACACAAGAAAACAGTCAAACTATATACCACCCCCCTGATACTCACCCCTTCCCGTTCTGCCACATAACCACGACGCTGACTCCCACGTGATGACGTCAGAGCGACCTGACAAAGGCAGTATTGAACTGCCGAAACGTTGGACTTTATGGCATATTAAACCTCCTTTTGAGTAAGACCGTGTGCCTGCTTCTTCTTTGTACTATGACATTTAAAGGAACAGTTCCTTAAAAAAAAATAAAGGAAGTGCTGGTGGACAACAACCACTTCTGCCATATTTATTTTGCCATATTATTTTACTACTGTAAATGCTTCACTACATATTTTCATGTAGCAAATTATTGATAGAATTAGGAGGAGCACTATGCCTTTGAAGAATAGAGGATATGTACAAGTTTTCTTTAAGAGAAGTGTTTATTTGGGTGGATTCTACACAAAACTATGCGTATTTGGTTGTCAAAAGGTCAGGTTTGCACATAATGTTGCCGATCATCAGTGTGTTGTGAGAGCATTGATTTACCAATACCAAGGTTGTCCTATTGTACATTTATTTATGCAACTTTCCTTTGGTTTGCTTCTGGGATTCTTGTAAATACATTTGTTCGCATAGTTTTCAGAATAGAATCTTCTGAGCTCATGGTCGGTCCTTTGCTCCCACAGGATAGAGATCAGGACTTGCTAAAATTGTGTGAGTCATCAGGTCTCAGAACAGTCCCAAGCATCTAGTCTGATTCTGCAGTTTTGGAACGTGCCACAGTTTGTCTAAGCCCTCACTGAATTTTAACCAGGGGTTCCGCCAACTATCATTAGTGTTAGATATGTGTCCCTTATTTATCCAGATTAAAGCTGTTCTAAATAATTGATGGCGATGGAATGGGGTGGTTGTAATAAAATTCATACTATACATGTGCATTTTGGTTACGCACATATACACATATATATTATTTTTACCCTTTACTTTTAAAGCGCCAGCATACTGTACAAAGTCACATAAATTACATAAACTGAATGGCATACAGGTAAGGACAGACAAACGCCAACAGATACAGAAGGTAATGAGGGCCCTGATCCTAAGAGCTTACAATCTAAAGGCAATGTTCAAACAAAAAGTAACGTGGCTGCTCATTGTGGGGCGGAGTGTGCCTCAGGGTGCAGTATGGTATAGCCGCACTGCTGGATCCATTAAGGTTTGGGGGTGTGGATGTTAAGGGTGTTAGATAGCATGGCTGTTGGTCCGGAGTTTGGTTTAACATTTATATGGGATATATGTGTACAAATGAAAAGACCTGTAATGTTTTGAAAGCTATGTACACACTACTACATCAATGAAGAAGTCTACAGTTGGTCCTTTAAAATATATCACATCCTACAAGTCATTAAGACTTCTCAATGACCAACAAGGCTACTAGAACCGAGAGTATAAATTGTTATTATAGGAATACAAGAAATTCTGATTAATTTCAGGGGGATAATTGAGAATAAATTGACAGCATAGATAAAATGGCATCATTATATTAAGAAAAAAGAAGAGGGCTTTTCTTCACTTGATTAGTGAGCATTTGCAGCTCTGATGACGGTATATGATCTTAATATGACATCTACTGGCAAGAACAAGGGAGTGCAGCTGCACATATATGTGTGTGCACTCTAATTGAATGTTGAAACTTCTGCCTGGTCTGTCCACTTTTGAAACATCTCAATATGATTTAAAAACAAAAAATAATATTTCCAAATACAAAGTTTTGGGTGTACAACTAGCCTTTGTTGTTGCACTATACTCATTTAATGACAAAAATCCCACATAGAGAATTAGAATTCTCTATGCATCTATTTAAAAGACTATAAATTATGTAATACTGAATAGCAATATATGTGTGAGAAAAGGTGTGATTAAATGATTAAGCAACCATTGCTGCTGAGGATTGTTCTATTTTCACATGTTCATGTTAGCTTTTTAAATGCAGACACTGAATTCAGACACTATATTCAGTGTAAACATCATACTACATTTATACCCATTCAGGTAAAAAAAATGTTGGCATTTATCAATTGAATTGCCCTTTACATACTGTATGTGACTGTGTAATTGTTCCTTAATATATGAAGGCTGTGCTATTTGTTCGCTATGAGAATGCATCGGCAAACATAAATCCACTATAAGGACGAATGACCAAGAGAGTGCCGTAGCTTTACACTATAATCAGTATCACATGGCTCACTGTCCTTTTTGAGATTTGTGGGCATCAAACACATTGAAACCCTAATTAAAGGAGGTAATCAATACAACATGTTATTACGCCGGGAGGTATACTGGATACAAAAATTGAGTTCATATCTAAATGGGGATAATTCGAGAATGTGATTTCAGTGTGTTTCTGTAATTACTGAAGCTCATACATTTTTGATTGTGATTAGGTGTTCCCATTAATACCGTGTTAATGTAAGTGGTTGTTTGCCTTTTGAAAATGGCATCTGTGAACGCCGAAACCGGCCAAGCGACCATTATGTTTCTTAATATGAAAAAATAAACCCCTTTGGGCTTCCGCAGCCCAAAGTGACTAATTGACATTGTTTTTATACATTTAAATAACTCAATAAGATATAACAAAGAAGAAAGAACATTTACGGGGGGAGGGATGGAAGGGGGGGGGGTTATTCCGTGTCTTTTTCCTTTATCTGTACCTAGTTGGAAAAATAAATATATATTATTTTACCCATGTCTGCATTCAAAAGAGTTTGAGCACTACCACAACGTTTCCCAGTTTTTCATCTTGGGGGGCCCTCAGGCACTGAAAGTCCGTTTTTGGGTTATAAAGTGTGCCGCACGACTCTTTTCCTTCTTGGAGAGCACATTCAGTGTCATGAAGTGTAAAATAAGAGGACATCTAGTAACTTTAGGCTAATGAGATGCCCAAGGTGACTTTTTGTAGGAGTGCTCCCCTCTGTGATTTAGCATTTCGAACCCCCTTTATAGATCTTTGTGCCTCTGACTGCATTCCCACAGCTATTTAGGTTAGCTATAAACCGGATAGTTAAAGGCTAGAAAGGGAAACATTATTATTTTGTGCCTCAATGGATTTAGGTTACATAGTTACATAGTAGATGAGGTTGAAAAAAGACGTACGTCCTTCAAGTTCAACCTATGCTAAATTTAGACAACAGATACTTTATCCTATATCTATACTTACTTATTGATCCAGAGGAAGACAAACAAAAAAAACCAGTGTCATATCATCCAATGATATCTCATAAGGGGAAAAATAAATTACTTACTGACTCCAAGAATTGGCAATCGGATTACTCCCTGGATCAACATCCTTCCCATGTTTACTTATTTGATATATACCTGTATACCTTTTCTTTCTAAAAAGATGTCCAACCTTTTTTTGAACAAATCTATTGTATCTGCCATCAGTCTCCATGGGTAATGAATTCCACATTTTATCTGCCCTTACTGTAAATAACCCTTTCCTTTGTTGCTGGTGAAATCTCCTTTCCTCCAACCTTAAGGGATGCCCCTGAGTCCTTTGTACTTCCCTTGGGATGAATAGTTCTTTTGAAAGCTCCCTGCACTGACCCCGAATATATTTGTATATAGTTATCATATCCCTCTTAGACGCCTGTTTTCTCTCGTACAAATATTTTTTATTGATTTTTTTTTCCCAACAAAGTTATTACATGACAATATTCATAGCACTTATCTAAAGTAGTCCCCGTGGGCTTCCGCAGCCCAAAGTGACCATTTGACATTGTTTATACACATTTAAATAAGTCGATAAGCTATAACAAAGTAGAAAGAACATTTCTTCTATCGATAAGATATAACAAAGGAGAAAAAAAGTTTCTTAATGCCGGCACAATGATGCATACTGTCCCACTCCTCGCCTTGTACTGGGAACTAGTGATTAGCACAATCATTAATCCGCTGAGCGAGCAGGAAGAAGATAGATCCTCCCCAGCAACATCTCCACTCTCCCCTCTTTTACTGGGCAGTGAGGGCTGCTGTAGTGGCCAGTGGTTGGGGGCCACAAGTAAAGCCCCCAAGTTGCCTGCTGCCCACCAATTGTATAGAAGCAGGTATAAACAAGTGGCTGATACCTCAAATCTGCTTACATTGCATCCTGAGCTAAAGCGCCTTATAAATGCAAAAATGTACGCAGAGACTACATTCTGACATTGTGATCCTGGACATCAATTCTCAGGGAAGATTATTTGCTCATCGATATCTAACTACAGGCAGTCCTCGTTTTACAACGCTTCGCTTTACAACGAATGGCTTATCCAACGCTGTGCAATGCATACCTATGTTCATTTATACAACGCCAAAACGGCTTATCCAACGCTGTTACGACGCTTTGCAAAGTTATGTGTATATATTATATATATTATACTATATTATACTATATAATATATTATATTTTTATATTATATTATATGTTATATTATATATATATATATATAATATAACATATAATATAATATAACATATAATATAATATATTATACTATATAATATATTATATTTTTATATTATATTATACTATATAATATATTATATTTTTATATTATATTATATGTTATATATATATATATATATATTATAACATATAATATAATATAAAAATATAATATATTATATAGTATAATATAGTATAATATATATAATATATACACATAACTTTGCAAAGCGTCGTAACAGCGTTGGATAAGCCGTAATATAATACTATAAATATAATACAGTATATGCACTATATAATTTATGTGTTTGCTGCATATCTTATTGTCTGCATAAAATATTTTGTGTATTTTAGCATTAAAAATGCCTTCAGAATGGAACCTTTCATTTAAACAGTGTTCCTATGGGAAAACGTGTTTCGCTTTACAACGTTTCGCTATCCAGCGCCATTTTGAGTAACGCATAGTGTCGGATAACCGAGGACTGCCTGTAAAGCACTAATAATGCTCTGCAGAGCTGGCAGGATCAACCTTCTTTACTTCCTCTAATATCTCATGCATTTTACTGTACTAAAGTGATGGTCAGATAATGTGTGGTTGGATGGTATCAACAACAGAAAATATTCAAAGAAAGGTAGCAGTGAACCGAGAGCATCAGAAAAAAAATGGCAATGCTGACTTACCCATTATTGGTCTTCCATATTGGTCTTCCATATACATTAGAAAACAAGATCTCCAGGAGCAATTAAGATTCTTAAAAGTACCATATCAAATGCTCTGAATGTTTCATTTTATGGATGTAACATTGTATACCGTAGCACGTTGGCCCATGAAGCATTAAAACCTTGCATCGCAAATGACTCAGAGAAAACCCTAGTAATTGTTTTTGTGCTGTTGTGTCTTTTCAAATTCAGTCGATGCTGATGGTTGTGTCACTCCTGTAACAATTGTGCAAAAATGAATGAGTACAAATGAAAGAAAAAAAGCATTAGTCTTCAAAGATTATCTTTAAAATGTACAGTATTTGGTCAGTCAAACTACTGATACACTAAACGTGTCTTGAATCATCATTGTCTTCAATGGTTGTGTGCTTCCCATACAAAGAAAAAAAAGTGCTCAGGTTGAGGATCATGAGCTCAGACGTCTTCCCCTTCCAAAATGTTAAAAATGTAAAAATAGACAAAAATGGACACAGTTTTCAAACAAATCTTCATAAAAATATTTCTTTCATTTCTACTTATTTAAAACGTACAATCATGGTGGGAAGACACACTTGCAACGAACTGTGTGTTCTCCTTAAGTGTTGCTTTGTCAGACGAACCATTGAGCGCTTTCACTTTGTAACAACGGCAGTACAGTATATGTTGGTAAATAGGGATTGCACCTTTAATCAAACAGGAAGCAATCATTTTATTCTAATGTCCTTGACATTCCATCTTAACAAATTACAATTAGCTCATACTGCATGTTGCATTCAAGTTTTAGGTTGAAAAATGTATAAATATAAAGTGCAATGCGTCGCATACATAGCAATAATACATTATTTGCTGCTAGTGAACCAGTCCTGTAGACTGTAGAATGATACTGGCAAAACGACTAATTGCCCAATAGGATTACCATGTAATGCTTAGTGTGAGTTACATGTCGAGTTGGGTGGGTAAGTGGTTTCTTATCTATACACATTTTAGGCCATATTTACTAAGCAGATTTATTTCATAATGCACCTTGAAAGAATGTAAGATACCTAGTAGCCCATTCAAGTCAATTGGGCTGTAAGGTGTCTTTCAGCGCCAGAAGCTATCTTATGGCAGAAGATTGCTTAGTAAATATGGGCCTGAATGCAGAGCATGACAAGAACACTGAAATGATACAAATTGCAATGTCATTCTTTTATAGCGCATGAATGGCATATCTGTCAATAAGCAGAACAGCAGAAGTACTGTATATGAGAAAGCTTGTGGCACTTTAATAATAGTCCATTAAAAGATAACAACATGCAAAGGTCTCAAGAGTTTGCCAGATAAACATTTGTAAAAGAAAAGAGCCATCAAGGCATATCACTTCCTTTTCTAATGTTGAAAATAATTGTAACAGAACTGACAAGACAGAAAAGGTAAGAAACAACATTTGTTTTTTATGTGATAATTGTCAAAATATGCTACTGTCTCAGTGTGTAATCATGTTCGTCGGTTAGTCTCCCCTGTAAGTCCGGTTGCATATGTCATTGAATAACACGGCGATGTGGCCACTGAACTGTATGACAATGTGTTGTTAGATATTGGTTTGCCTGTACCATACGCTCAATAAAAAAAATTTGTTGAAAAAAAAAAAAAATGATTTTGAGTATATTTTATTTTATAATAAAAAAGGTTGCTGCCCTCAATTACGGCAAGAAGGTGCTGTGAAGTACGGGTCCTGGTAACTGTAGGGTAACTAAGCTACCAGTTATTAAGAGCTGAGAAGAGATATTTGCAGAGTCACTGTACATCCCTTTTGGCTTTCAGTTTTTTCATATTTTCTTGTCGAATGGTCTCGCTCTCCAGAGTGGCGATTTCTGCAATCCGCTGCAAGTACACCATGCGAGCTCCACTGAGAGGATTCAAATAACCGGAAGAGTCTACACACAAAAAGAGAAAATCATTGTTCTGTTATTTCATATTATTACAATTTCAGTGCTCTAAAGCAGTGTAATTCACAGCACCATGTATCATTTATTTGTGCACATGCAGACAAGGAATCTGATGCTATTGGTAAGGCTAAGATTTTTTTATTTATTTATTTTTTACAAAAAGAGCTTTCAGATCACAGAAGTATCATCTTCAGGTATCATTTTCACATCTACAGTATGCATGTGCTGTAACATCAGAGAATAAAAAGAGCATACAGTGCTGAGTAAACTAGCTTTTTCAAGTAAGACGATGTGCTAAAAATGATTTCATTATTAAATGACACATATATATTGCACTCGTTTATATGCAACATCTTTTCAAATGAAACATAGTCTCAGTTTTCTTTCTATTGTGTTGTGTGAAATGATAGGAACTGATGTTGCAGGGATTTCTTCTGTACCTGCTTGTGACTATAAAACCCCATGCAATATTACTGTCTTCTGATTTGCCATAGACTTTCACGGAAAGGTATGGAACGGCAGAGCAACTGTGTTCTTAGACATCTACTGTAAAAGGCTATATGAGAATAATGCTCTATTATCTAGTGGGGTATTTCTAGTTTGAATAAATATAAGGAGATAAATATGATCCCTAGGGATTTAAAGATACACATATTAAATTGTATACTAAAAAAACGTACTTTATAAACATGACAGCTATAAATTAAACATACAAAAACAGAGAGGTTCTTCCAAAGGTACAAAAAATAGTTTGCTTGAAAAATTCAATATTCGATTCCATAAGGAATAATTCTGGGGCCAAGACATATCCATTATAAAGAGTAAAATCTATTATAGAGAGTAATCTCTCTCTTTATGAAGGATGGGTCCTTAATCCCTAGATTCACAACTTTGATGAAGTGGGTAGAGCCCACAAAACCTGCCAGGGGTGACATCAATAGTGTATTTCTCCTTCCTAAGGCTGCCTGCATGGATAACAGGAGTGCGGTAAATGCAATCTTTTAAATATGGTAGATCGATTTTATTTAAGCAATCTGGACTTAAAATGTATTGAGTAAAGAAATCAATAGTTCAGCATTGTTCTCTATGTCAGAACTGCATCAACTCTTTCAAGTAAAATAGGAACAAATATTATGTGAACTAAAATAAGTACTGAACAAGTATATAGAATATACAGCAGGCGCTCAGTTGGGAGAAGGGCTCTGCGATTACTAGGGAGAGCCCACAAAGACTATAGACAGCCTTTGCATGCAGGGCTGAAGAAGAGATCAAATATTCCCTGACGAAGCGAACACGAGTTGCGAAACACGTTGAAGTTATTTTGTCCAGCGTGAGGACCCGTAGCAGCTCAGGAAGTGGTCCCACAATCACTGCCTATGAGCTGTAGGAGCGAGGACACACACACAGTCCATGACTGGCTCACAGAGGACTCTTACCTACAGCAGATAAGCCTTTGCTGTTTATACCTCCAGCTTATACTATCTTTTCACTGGTCTTATATCACCTAAATAAATGTTTATGTTTATACCAAGGTCCAATCCAAGTGTTTTTGTTTGCGCTTCTTCCTCAATACTAAAATAAGTACTGACTGAATATACAGGGGTCAATATACCAAAGTCTCCCAGCTACAAAAGGGGGTGCAACACCAGCGCAAAACACAGCACCATATTTATCAAAGAAAATTAATCCTATTGGAGTTTTTCCTTTGATAAATCTGGTGCAATTCACTTGCATGGGGGTTTGCCCCCGTTTTGCACCCAGGAGGCTTTCGTTATTACCCTCAATGTTCTGGGCTGAACCTTCTTAAAGCAGCAAAACATGTGAAATCTTATTGTGGTTGTTTTAAATAAATCAGTTCTGTAGTATTAGATAATAGTGACTGTTTTATTTTTGTTTGTTTTTCAACTCTTAATGCCATTTTTGATGAGTTTTAAAGCATCCTTTGATTTCTGTAGCAGGTTTTAACCCACCTCCCAAGCAGGGCAAGATCTTTGTAACACTTTCCTGTTTGGGATCATTTATTGCAAATGTTTCCAGCAGTTTGAGCTGTAAACTGTAACAATAGATAATGTTACCTTAGTAATATAAGGATACATTGTAGCTGCTGAGTTACACTGACTGAAGAGGACATTGTGTTAGGCACATAATCAGGATTTTTACATCATCACGGAGACACGAGGACGCCGGTGAAGCAAACATCGCCTAGGCAATGGACTGTGTGGAGCAGGACGCTTCTCCTAGGAGTTCAGGCAGAGGCCAGACGGTGCGGTTCCTCCTGCTGAGGTACCCAGTTTTCTCATCCCACGGCATGCTGTTTCTATGCCTATATCTGGTAATTGCATATTTATTACCTGGGTATTATCCACTCATTTAAAATGTTTACACTATTAGGGGTTTTTTTCTGCTCTTCTACTCCCCTGTTCTATTGGGAAATGTGTGTGTGCAGGGCAGGGGCGCTCAACTCCAATCCTCAAGCCCCCCCCCCCCCCAAAAGGTCAAACTTGCCGGATATCCCTGTTTCAGCACAGGTGGCACAATTAGTCCCTGCTTCAGCACAGGGTGCCTTAATCAGAGGCTCAGTCTTCAACCGAGCCTCTGATTGAGCCACCTGTTCTGTAGCTGGGATATTCTGAAACCTGACCTGTCAGGGGTAGGGAGGGGGGGGACTGGAGTTGAAGACCCCTGTTGTAGGGAATACATGCACCTTTCCCATGTGCTTCTTTACATTACATTAGCCAGCTCTCTGTTGTAACATAAAAAATGATAAATGTGTAATGAGTCTTCGGGGATCAAGGGTTTCATTTCAAATGATCTCCCTGTAGATTTACACTTGGAACTAAACTTTTGCAAGAGATAAACAGAGGTTATTTTGTCTTTAGTAGTCACTAGGCTAGCAACATATTCAATTTCATACGTTACTTCTATGTATTTCTTAACATTTGGTTGAAACCTTTCAAGACATTTGCTGCAAAAACATTTTCTACAATGTATTTACCAGCAAAAAAAGTGTACTCTGTGTTTTCCAAAATGTGGCCTTATATGATCACTACGAATGCTCTGGAAGCTGCAAAAGCATAAGCAGAGAACACAAAATATCGGGGCGCCATGATGAGGGTCCCTGCAGGAAAAGATGGTGAATGAGAAGATAAGAGTTACAGAGGCCCCGCGCTCTCCCCGGCAATCTGTGTAATTGTTGTGGGAAAGAGTGCAGCGTTCTCTGTAACCGCGGGGCTCGGTGCAATAAAACCGATGGCATCGCCATCAAGCCGGCCCTGGATTATTACTATCTGACTGTTGGTTTATGTAAAATAATGTACTGAGAGTGAGAAAAAAAAAATGTAAACTTACTTTTCTGTTTCTGTTGTGATAGTAGGTTGCAGGTTTCCTTAGATATTTTCGATCTAAAAAGCAAAAATACACTTTTACTAATAAAAGCTCTGGATGGATGGATACCAGTAATATATACAATGCTGTTTATCTGCAAGAAGGAACGCCCAAATTACCTGTCACATTACCTGTCTCTGTGGGGCTGAGAAGCACATTGTATAAGTCCTCCATGTACATCCAAAGGAGGGAGCTGGGTCACTTTGAATCCCGAAATTCTCTCTTGGACGCGTGGCATGTTAGTATTCTGTATGCAAGTATTCTGGCACAGGCTTGAGGAGTATATTGCTATAGGAAAAAAATACAGTTTTATCATTCTGCAGATCAAATACATATCGCTGGTTAATGTGGGATAGGCATAACACACAAAAAAACTCCTTGAGAAAGACCAGCTGTTGGTTGAAACGTGTGGGAGGTATTTTACTGTTCACTTTTATTATGCTGCAATAAATATTTGTCATCAGTACTCAACTCTGGGACCACGATTTTTTAATTTTACCTACAAGTGATTTGGATCGCCTTAGGAGTGCCCTGGAGCCTGTTTCTCTATGTGTCTTTATAACATTAAAAAAAGCCTAAGAAAATGGCAAGGCTGGTATGCAGTTTAATAAATTAATAAAATTACATATATACAGTATATACTGTAGCTACTCATACAGCCAACTGTGGCACAAACTAAAAAAGTTGCAATTACAAGTAGATTGCAAAGAAAAAGGCACACAAGGATGACAACATGCACAGTTAGGGGATATTTATTTATTTATAAAATATTTTACCAGGAAGTAATACATTGAGAGTTACCTTTCTTTTTTGAAGTACAGTCATGTGAAAAAGAAAGTACACCCTCTTTGAATTCTATGGTTTTACATATCAGGACATAATAACAATCATCTGTTCCTTAGCAGGTCTACAAATTAGGTAAATACAACCTCAGATGAAAACAACACATGCTATATTACACCGTGTCATGATTTATTTAACAAAAATAAAGCCAAAATGGAGACGCCATGTGTGAAAAACTAAGTACACCTTATCATTCAATAGCTTGTAGAACCACCTTTAGCAGCAATAACTTGAAGTAATCGTTTTCTGTATGACTATCAGTCTCTCACATCGTTGTGGTGGAATGTTGGCCCACTCTTCTTTACAACGTTGCTTCAGTTCATTGATGTTTGTGGGCATTTGTTTATGCACAGCTCTCTTAAGGTCCCGCCACAGCATTTCAATCGGGTTGAGGTCTGGACTTTGACTGGGCCATTGCAACACCTTGATTCTTTTCTTTTTCAGCCATTCTGTTGAAGATTTGCTGGTGTGCTTGGGATCATTGTCTTGTTGCATGACCCAATTTCGGCCAAGCTTTAGCTATCGGACAGATGGCCTCACATTTGACTCTAGAATACTTTGGTATACAGAGGAGTTCATGGTCGACTCAATGACTGCAAGGTTCCCAGGTCCTGTGGCTGCAAAACAAGCCCAAATCATCACCCCTCAACCACCGTGCTTGACAGTTGGTATGAGGTGTTTGTGCTAATATACTGTGTTTGGTTTTCGCCAAACCTGGCGCTGTGAATTATGGCCAAACATCTCCACTTTGGTCTCATCTGTCCAAAGGACATTGTTCCAGAAGTCTTGTGGTTTGTTCAGATGCAACTTTGCAAACCTAAGCCGTGCTGCCATGTTCTTTTTAGAGAGAAGAGGCTTTCTCCTGGCAACCCTTCCAAACAAACCATACTTTTTCATGAACTTTAACATTTAACATGCTAACTGAGGCCTGTAGAGTCTGAGATGTAACTCTTGTTTTTTTTGCAATTTCTCTGAGCATTGCACGGGCTGACCTTGGGGTGAATTTGCTGGGACGTCCACTCCTGGGAAGATTGGCAATTGCCTTGAATATTTTCCACTTTTGAATAATCTTTTTCACTGTAGAATGATGGACTTTAAATTGTTTGGAAATGGCCTTATAACCCTTCCCAGATTGATGGGCAGCAACAATTGCTTCTCTAAGATCATTGCTGATGTCTTTCCTTCTTGGCGTTGAAGAAGTTAAAAACACACCTGAATGCTCCAGACCAGCAAACTGCTAAAACTTCAGCTTTTACAGGGGTGGTCACACTTGCTTTAACAGCACCGGTCTGCTACTTAGCATCTTAATTCCTATGGAAGCAGTAAGGGTGTGCTTAGTTTTTCACACATAGCTCCTCCATTTTGGCTTTATTTTTGTTAAATAAATCATGACACAGTGTAATATGTAATGTGTTGTTGTCCATCTGAGGTTGTATTTACCCAATTTTAAGACCTACTAAGGGACAGATGATTGTTATTATGTCCTGATATGTAAAACCATGGAATTCAAAGAGGGTGTACTTTCTTTTTCACATGACTGTATGTCCTGGGCATAGAGTTAAGATTTGTATGAAGATGACTCAAAGCACTTTGATACACTGATGCAATTTGACAAAAAAAAAAGCCAAACGTGCTCCAGTTTCCCAATCTACGTATGTCTCTATTTCTATGATGAATTTTCCACTTTCTCCTTGTCTTTCATGTTTGCATAATACATTAGGCACCAGGTTATTTGAGGATGGCACATATAAAACAAATATGTGCATGGAGGTGCCGTTTATATATGAATGTACCTGACGCCTTACACCTCTTCTTCAATAACAAATATTTAAATACCCATGCGACTTTGATATTAATGATCTTGAGTGCTTTGGAAACAATTAGTTGATTTGTGGGACTACAGTATATAAAGGCAAAATGCCATTATGTGCTGTCAATTTCAATGTTTCAATATTCCTCATAAAATATTTTTCATATGAGTTCAGATTGCAAGTCCAAATTGCAAAGATTGTTCAGATTTATTTTATGGGGAACTTATATTTAGCAAATGTCGGTTCTTACCTTTTTCTGCCCCCTTTGTCTCTGAAAAGGCATTACTCCAGTCCTCCTCAATAGAACTTGGCTTGGAATTGCAATCTGAGAGTTTGGTATTCGGATACTTGTGTCTAGGAAGTATTCTGGAAATAGCATGTTCCACTTTTACAGGAAGATCAGATAGCAAGCACATATATGTCAGATAAGAATACAGAATGAGCATTTGTTACAAATGGGTTCTTCACATACTGATTCTGATGAAAAGCACTGCTCTACCATTTCAGCACTGCATGGCTTTAGCAAATCACATAAGCAAATATACTGTACACTGAATACTGTTCTCGGGCATTGAGGCTATCTCATTTTTACTATTAAATTAGCGTGAAATGTACTGGATCTTTACCCTGAACACTTCGTTCCCTAGGTATCAACGTGGACTGAGAACTTTGCCATTTTTTACATTGATATTATGGGGAGATTTGTTTAGACTCACTTATACACTTGTTTGTCTAAGGATGCGCTTATAGTGCCGGCGACTGTGATGCGACGTCAAGCCAAAACAAATGCATTGAATCCGTCTCATGCGCTTATAGTAGGTGCGATGGACCGACCTAACTCTGTAGTCAGTAGAATTAGATTTTTACAGCGACCATGTGACAAGCTATAAACGAATCAGATAGCTTCTGATGCAGGGAGAGGGGGGGATGTATGAGTGTGAGTGCAGGGAGAGGGGGGGATGTGTGTGTGAGAGTGCAGGGAGAGGGGGGGATGTGTGTGTGAGTGCAGGGAGAGGGGGGATGTGTGTGTGAGTGCAGGGAGAGGGGGGATGTGTGTGAGTGCAGGACGAGGGGCAGTGTGTGTGAGTGCAGGGAGAGGGGCAGTGTGTGTGATGTGCAGGGAGAGGGGAAATGTGTGTGATATTCAGGGAGAGGGGGGATGTGTGTGTGAGTGCAGGGTGGGGGTGTGTGTGTGAGTGCAGGGTGGGGGGTGTGTGTGAGTGCAGGGAGAGGGGTGTGTGATGTGCAGGGAGAGGGAGGATGTGTGTGTGTGTGAGTGCAGGGAGAGGGGGGATGTGTGAGTGCAGGGAAAGGGGGATATTTGTGTGTGAGTGCAGGGAGAGGGGAAATGTGTGTGATATTCAGGGAGAGGGGGGATGTGTGTGTGAGTGCAGGGTGGGGGTGTGTGTGTGAGTGCAGGGTGGGGGGTGTGTGTGAGTGCAGGGAGAGGGGTGTGTGATGTGCAGGGAGAGGGAGGATGTGTGTGTGTGTGAGTGCAGGGAGAGGGGGGATGTGTGAGTGCAGGGAAAGGGGGATATTTGTGTGTGAGTGCAGGGAGAGGGGTGATGTGTGTGTGTGAGTGAGTGCAGGGAGAGGGTGATGTGTGTGTGAGTGCAGGGAGAGGGGGGGGTGTGTGTGTGAGTGCAGGGAGAGGGGGATGTGTGTGTGAGTGCAGGGAGAGGGGGATGTGTGTGTGAGTGCAGGGAGAGGGTGGGTGTGTGTGTGTGTGTGTGTGTGTGTGTGTGTGTGTGTGTGTGTGTGTGTGTGTGTGTGTGTGTGTGTGTGTGTGTGTGTGTGTGTGTGTGTGTGTGTGTGTGTGTGTGTGTGTGTGTGTGTGTGTGTGAGAGAGGTGAGTGGATTTTGATAGCTATCACCCACCGGGTACAACTAAAGGCTTACCTTATAGCCAGTTTATTAAAGCAAGGCGTATTATTAGTGATACACCAGAAGTTCAGCAAAGACAGTATTATACAGGGTAAGTTTATAGAAAGAGGATATCCAGAGTCCCTCTTACAAGACCAGAGAGAAAAGGCAGGAACACTCTCAAGAGAGACTCTATTGAGTGGGGGGAATACACATATTCCATCTAGAGAATTCTCCATACTCTTCATATCTACATATGGGACATGGAGTAAACAAGTCAGGAAAATCATTCTGGAAAGTTTGAGTTTACTAAGCACGGATGAGGATTTAGCCCCAAGCCTCACAGCAACCCCACTGTTCTCTTACAAGAGGGGTACAAATCTAAGGGACAGACTAGTCAGGGCAGATATTGGAAGTGCACAGGCTAGACAGACTTTCCTAAACAATGATGCTTTCGATGCTGCAGCTGTAGCTAGGGCAGCAGCTTACAAGAGAGTAACCTCTTTACACACCCACACTCTGGCAGAAAGTATTTTATTAAGTCATTTTTGACGTGTCCATCTAGGAATGTTATATACCTAATAAAATACCCATGTGGACTATGGTATGTGGGGGAGACAACACAGCCGGTTAAGACAGCATAAAGCTACCATCCGCACATGTGATTTGGAGGCTCACCACTTCACACACGCTGGGCACAGTGTTAGTCAATTATCCAAATAATTGACTATGTTGAGAAGAAAAGACGTGGTGGTAACCTTGTACCTAGGTTGTTACTGAGGAAGTCCAGGTGGATAAGAACATTTGGAACCCTGGCGCCGGGAGTTATGAACCTTGGGCCTCCAATCCTAACATCCAGCTCCTTGTTCATCCTCATAAGGCACTATAGGTATACCACATCCCGCATGATACACACTGCTGCACCCTGGTGTATAGCTATTCCATCCACTGACTGGACCTCTCTTTCTCCACCCACAGAACGTCACACTATCGGCATTTGCGTTGGCAAAGATGCCCACCTTATCGAAGTATGATCCGGGGGACTCTCTTAATCTCAAATCTGTGTGTGGGCAATCAGCAGACCCTGAATGCAGTGGATCTGACTACACCATCCTAAAGTCTCCTCCCATCTCTGCCTGTCCAGCATACCATACGTTTACACCTGCATATCTTTTTGTTTCAAGACAGAGCATGTCTATTGAGAACAACATGGGTTAGTACTGGTCTCAGTGTCACAGCTATATTAGCATAGAATGCCCTGTGAGGTGGTATTACAACATTAAAATTAGGAACTAGTAACCAACATTGGTTTATATGTGTAGGACACTGTACAGATTTTCATTAAATAACAAACTCTGATATTAACACTGTTTATGTTTTCCTGTTTTTTCACTGGCCGTATGAACAACATATAAAGGACTGTACCAGACAAAGGTGACAGTCTACAGGATGATTCACATTGCGCAGGACATAGCCGGTAAATTAATGCTGTGTGCAGCTTAGTCCTTTGAAGGTTCCAGTACTCAGCTTCACGCGAACAAGCAAACCCCGCCCACATTGACGTCACTTACCCCAGCATGTCGAGGAGGATGGTGAGACATCCGCAGCATCACGAGCAATGCCAGAAGCAAGCTCCGCCCACAATTACGTCATTGATTGCGTGTGCATGCCAGGAAGTACTCGAGAAGCCGGGAGTAAAGCATTTAAACCAGCTGGCTGATTAGGCATAGTCTAGTAACGGCATAATTTCCAGTCAGATTTTGCTGAAGCAGAGCCTTGCCTCATTCTTGCTGGAAACTGGAAAAACTTTAGAATCTTGAGAGAATCAAAAAACTTGGCAGAAATCTGAGAGCTGCCAAATCTGAGCTGCGTAAGGGTTTTTAAAACCTCTCAGTTTCATTCACAGAATTCTATCTCCCTATCAGGAGCGTGAGAAATATCCCTAGTAACCAATCTGAGACAACCCAGTATCAAAAAAACGGGTTTCTTAAACATCTGACTGAACCCAGGGACAGGTGAAATATGGCCTCTGCCCTTGGTTCCCTTCCTGCCACCCGCGGTGACAGGTCTCCGGCCCGGCTGGGGAAACAGCTTGAAATGTAAATCGTGTCTCTTGATCTGAGGATGTGGACACTACTTAGCTATCCTGCCCAAATGGTTCTCACACCTCTGAGTGAGACAGAGTGGCACCAGCTTGGTACAATGCACAAGCATATCTTTCAATACACTTGGCTAATAAAATATACCTTACACTCTGCAAAACCTGACTTACATTTTAATAAAAACCTCTCAGCTTTATTACCTAGCTGGAGTACGCCATGAACCCCTATGTTACCTAGAGATCACTGTGCCTAATTTTACTGTGCACAAAGCATACATGTACTGAACACACTTTGTTAATAAAATATACGCTTCAACAATCCTAAGTCTTTCTGGTTATGGGGAATAGAAGAAGAAACTTCACATAATTTCCCCCTAGCCATATTCCCCACCCACACTTTATAATAAACTTAGTATGGTTTCTAAGATTCCCCTCACAACCTTAGATGATTGGAGTACCTCAGAACTCCTATACTGGTTCTGGGAGACTGGGGCCTTTACTGAGTGTCCCCATAAACCTAGGGACCTCTTGACTGTTTCAGGGACACCTCACATCCCTATGCCCCTTTTACCTTTCTGGTCTGGGCTGAAGCAGTGAAACCCTGTGGTGAGTAGCACAAGCGTTTTCAAGGCAGGAGTTTGACCAGAGCATTGGGCTTCAATGTATCCGAGAATCTTACCTGATTCCCGGGTACATCTTTGGGGTATCCTGTACCTCAGGAACCCCACAACATAGCCATAATCTGCAAAGACTTTCTCCGTCAAACCCACACTGAAACTCATAGCCTAGCAACCTTCTGATCCTAGCACCCCGGGAAAGGCAAAAACACAAAAAATCTCTACTGTCGCATATTTTACATTTATTCATGGTAACACATATGCAGACCCTGGGTCCAAAACATGGATCAGGGGTAACCAGAGGGGCTTGACCTTTATTATTGAGCCCAGTTACCTCCTCAACGTCACATTTATACATTAAGGACATTTTCAAATTCTCTTACTAAAGATTGTTGCCTGTTAAGCCTGAGAGACTCAGTGCCAGTGATTGTCGCCATCACTTTAGAACTATCTGCAGAGACTGATCATTTACCAATGGTAAATCATACATTAATGTGTCTACTGTTTCAGGTCTATTTTTCCATAAGGGTGTGTCAGGTGTTTAGTGCACTAGGTAGCATACATGCTAGTTGACATAATCCATTGTATTTAATACTGTTTGCACTAACCTGTTCTCATCAGTGTTGGACTTTTTTCGACTTGTTTTTACTTTGAGAGGATCGAGTTGTGAGGGAGTTGGGAAGTACCGTAGTCCCACTGTGACTATGGGAATGGGCCTGTAGAAGGGGTACATAACCCCGAAACATTGCCCCCTGCTTCTCACCGCACCGACTACTTTACCCGTTAGGGATTTCTTTACCATATCCCACAATTTTTAAGTGATATCACCTTTCCCTCATCACCCCACCCGTTCTTGTTATCATCATCATGTGATTTGCGTTTTTGCACATTGTCATTCTATGTTCTTTATTTTTGCTCATTAATACACATCAGTATTTCAAGTATCATTTATTTTCTCATACTTATTTGGAGTGCAGGGAACACTTTGTGTGTTCTAAATTGTTCTTAGGAGAGATTATGCGTCTCTTTGTTGTTCCCAAGCACCCATCACGTACTTATATCTCCATTATATATAATACATAAGGTAGTGCGGCCTATACAACATACTTCCTGTATTGTTCAATTAAACTACAATTATGTCTCAGATCCACAAAGGTCCGTTAACTCAGGGCTCATAATAGGCAATTATCAAAATCAGTAATGGACATTATTTCCCCTGAGATTAAATTTACAGTATATATCTACAAAGTTTATAATGTGCAAAAACAACATGGAAACATAGAATTTGAAGGCAGATAGGAACCACTTCGCTCACCTAGTCTGCTTATTTTTCTATATGCTGTAAAAGCTCAGACTCTATTTGATCCTTACTCTTTCATATTTAGTATAGCCTTATGTCTATCCCAAGTATGTATGACTTTCCTTACTATATGAGCTCCCACCACCTGTTTGGAGGTTATTCCGTGAGTCCATCAACCTTTCTGTCAAGTATTTCCTGACATTTCCCCTTCGCCTGCCGCCCTCCAGCCTCAGAGCATGACCTCTTGTTCTAGCGATTGTCTTTCTCTGAAATATGCTGCCTCCCGTACCTTGTTGAAATCCATTATGTATTTCATTCATATCCTCACTCTACCTTCAATTTTTTGAGATGTACATATTAATGTCCTTTAGTCTTTCCTGTTAAGTCATATACTGTAGATTGTGCACCCTCTTAGCAGCCTTTGTGTGCAATGAATCCTTAAATCTCCAATTTATTTACGTCCATCCACAGATATGGTCTCCAGAATTGAACATAGAACTCTACCCGAGGTCTCACCCATGATCTATAACATGGTATCACCACCCCTTCTCTTTCTGCTTCTAATACTTCTCCCTATACCTCACCCTGCTGGCTTTCTGCATTGCTTTGCTACATTGCTCGCCTACTTTTTAGTCTGCTGAAATAATGACTTGCAGGTACCTTTCCTCTATACTAGATGACATTATAGTGCCATTAATCCTGTATTCTGCCATTGATTTTTATGACCCAAGTGCATTATTTTGTCACCTATGGCATTAAATTGTAGTTGACAAACTCTTGACCATTCCTCCAATGTATCTAAATTATTAGTCATTGTGTTTACCCCCCAGGATTGTCAACCCTCTTGCAGATCTTTGTGTCCTATGCAAAAAGGCACTCTCCCCTCCAAAACATTTATTTATAATGTCACCCAGTGGAGATGTTCTCTACTGGTAACCTTCCCTTCTCTGAATGTACTCCCATTACCACACCTCTGTTGCCTATCCTTCAACCAATGTTATCCATTCTACGCCTTAAGAATTAAATCCCAAATATTGCAATTTTTTTTATTAGTCTATGTGGGAGTATCAAATGCCTTACTAAAATCTAGCTCATCTACTTCTTCACCCTAATCTATTACCTTAGACAATTAATTTAAAAAAATTAGATTTGTTTGACATGATCAAAAGAGAAAATAACAAATTCGCAATCCTGGACACATTATATGTAGTGTCGCTGAAAGAGAGAGCCTATCCATAGGGTATATGCTCTTATAGTTAGTGTTTACACATGTAGCTTTCTACAATCTGTTAGTTGATAAAACAGATCATGTGGCTCTCTCTTTCAGCGAGTATAGATACCCATTAAAGGTTACATTTTAAATCAATCATAACTCTACGAGTTGAGTGCTAGTTTAAGGGGGGGGGGGGTTCTTTCCTTGTTTCGGCAAGATTTTGTTTGCTACAAAAAGTTACTATTAGCATGCTAATGGAAGGTTATTTATTTGGGAAAGGGCAATAAGAAATACAATGTAAAAAAAAATAGTACAGATTTCAGTGATGAAGCACAGATTCCTCACTGGAATGCAAACTCGTACTGGTAACAGAGCACTGTTTGGAAACTGAATCCTAAAACAGGTTGTGCTTACCAGTGAAATTCCTGGTATTTAATAAAAACAACATCATTATTCATGAAAGTATGAGCTCAACGGCAGAATGTTTTTTGTATAGCATATAGGTGTATTACTCACTAACAGATGTGAGATTATGGCTAAAGGCCAAAAAGTAAACTAACAAAGTAGTCCTACACTAATGTTTAATCTTAAAGTGTTTGTACAGAAAGTTATTGCACTGAACTGAAGGGGTAAACCTATTGTTAATGTAAAATAGCAGATGTGACCTACTCCAAAAATAGGGGGTCCGTTATTAAGGCCCAAAGGATACAGCAAATTCAAAATGAACCATTTGTATCAAGAGCCTTTAGTGACATTAAAAAAAAGGTTGAATTATTGCTCCTTTTTTACACTAGATAAACTTTGCATTGTTTGAAAATATGGCACAACTTTTCTACAGATACTGGTTAAATGTCAACGATAGTACAACTTGCTTCAGTTTAGTATTTGCAGCAACACCTGCCCATCGTTACATTTCGTCAGGTTTAGATACTGTATCTCTGCTTCATAAATGTCTCCAAGGATGCTTTATTCTCAAAAGATTACAATGTGAGGGCCGCTGCTGGGTGGATAATTACAGAAGATTCAGAGACAGTAGATTAGCTCCTATAATGATTTTACACAATAAGAGATTGCTGATTTGCACAAATTATTGGTCCATTGTGAACAAACAAGGTCCATTGTGAGCACTACTAGTATGGATACACAATTGCTACTACTGTATTGAACTTGTTATAAATATATATACCATATAACACACATCAGTATAGTTATTCACATTCAGCACATTAGTTTAGAGCTACTTATCTTGTATATATATATATCTATATATTTATAGATATATATATATATATATATATATATATATATATATATATATCTGTATTGTTGTATTAGTGTATGTATGTATACACACATACATATACACACACTATATATTTATATCTGAACTACTATATCTGTACATACATACACTAATACAACAATACAGACAAAGCCTATGTCCTTTGATGATCGATACAAGATTGATCCGAGATGTTTGTCAATATAATGAAAGCTACATACAGCTGTAGATTAACCAAACTACTTGCCATCAGAGCAATAATTATTGTGCTATTATTTTTTTCTTTTTCTTGTCCTGGTAATATTTATTCTTTATCTAAGGCCTAAATTTGCATCCCACATTCAACTGGATCCATTTGAGCTACTGTATAGAAATGTTGCCCTTTGCCATGTTCTAGGATGTTTCGCTGCATTGGCAATTACTTTATCCTTTGGCAGGGTCTGAAACTACACTGATGGAGCTTGTGGATTACTTTAATCATCTCCCTAAACCTTCCATTGGGGTATGGAGATGATTACGGTTACTTTCCACTAGTCATGGGAAGCTATTATCTTTCTGGGCGTTATGGTAAGCATCAGATCAAACAAGTTTATTACCAATATTTACGGTAACGATACCGACCATAGTACCATTTTACGAGCCGATTCTTTCCGCTGCCCTCTTTATTAAGGGTTTACCTTATTCCCAATTCACAAAGGTTGATAGAATTGTTAAGGGCCCAGAATTGAAGGAAAAAGCTCTGCAAGACGTGCAAAAACATTTTATAGATAGATGATATGATAAACAATTCCTCAACAAAGCCAGATTGCATTAAACAAACAAACCTGTCCAAAAATCTGACGATTCTAGATTGGTCTTTTCTACGACCTATAGCACTGTCAGCTCATTCTTAGCATATTCTTTTAGGAAACTTTTGGCCATTTCTGCAATGTGATCCTACTGTAGGGGAGTTATGAAAAGCTTCCACATGGTTGTTTTATAAGTGATCTGTAAATTTGCATGATAAACTTGTTAGGTCTGTTAGGCTTTAAATATGATAATCCAGATTATCCTTCTAAACTTTTGAGGGCGCTGTTATAGATGTAGTTCCTGCTTGGTCTTCAATAGCATCTGCCAAGGTCCCTTTTTTTCACATCCCAGAAGATAACAGTTTATAATTAAATCTAGTATTACATGTCTTACAGTGAAAGTAACACACATAAAGTGCTCATATAGGACGGTGTATGTGGGTAAAAATAAGCGGGAACACAAAAACCAGTTTGTTGAATTCAGGTGTAGGATTATCATGTTAGTTGTTATTCATTTATTTTACGAGAGGTTTGCCATTTTGGCAATGCTTTTTAATTATTCACCCTGTCCTTTTCATGCTATGGCTCTCTACTTTGCACAATTTTCTTTTCTATAGGTTTTATTTATATAGGGACCTCTTTGAAAATTGTGGAACATTTGGCGTGTATGTGATGAAACATCTTAGTACTTATCCTGGCCCTTTAACACATTTCTTACTCATGGTTGTTATTGTCATTGTTTCTAGGTTACAGCTTCTTCCGACTGCTACCGAACCAGAAAAGATGTCTAATGGTTGAAATTTCGGCGAAAGATATCATCATCAATTATTTTTGGAGCCACTTG
Organism: Ascaphus truei; assembly: GCF_040206685.1. Taxonomy (NCBI): domain Eukaryota; kingdom Metazoa; phylum Chordata; class Amphibia; order Anura; family Ascaphidae; genus Ascaphus; species Ascaphus truei. Next base: position 95,184,615 of record NC_134484.1, on the reverse strand, counting down.
TCTACACATATTGGTCTGTTTTATTGTATATATTAACGCTTTTCTTTCTGTCTTGATGAAGTTCAGAACCAAAACTTTGACACTACTTTGATATTGTCATTATAATAAATATGTACATTTCTTATGGTGCTTTTTTTTGTGTTACTTTTTGCATTTACAATATGTTTGTGTATTAGCTTGTACACAGTTCTCATCACAATTTTTAAATTTTCTTATTTGAGCCTTTATTTTTTAATTCTGTTTGTTTGTCATGATAAAAGTGTACAGAACTTACTTCTTTTCTATAAATGTTGACGCCTTTTTCAGCTGTGTGTTGTGTAAAATACAACTTAAGTAAAAAAAATAAGAAATATGAACACACACCTAAAATTAAGAAGGCTATATTAGCACTCGTGTCAAGTTTGAGATAAGTTGTTGCTAACTCATCAAAGTAAGGCACAACAGGGCGCGTGTGAAGTCAACGCGGATGCACGCTTGCTAAGGAAGCTCCATGCACTCCGCCTGTATATTCCATATAAACCCCTGATCGGCGCATTATTTCAGCCCGCACGTCACAGCAGAAGTCAGGGGAGCTGGCCGAGATGCCCCTCAAGAAGGATACGAAACCGGGGACTCCAGATCTCTCTCGATACAGCCGCGGACAGCCAGCGACAGCGGAGAAAAAAACCCAAAGATGGGCGCTGAGGTGAGCGCACGGGAGCGTGCAGAACCGAGCTCTGAAAAAGAAGGATAGAGGTAAGTTGCGGGACCAGAGGGAGACACCTCAGAGACAAGGGCAATGCTGAAAAACTGAGCAGAGAGAGGAACAGCAGGAAAAGAGCCAGAGGTGAGAACTGATACTGAAAGGGAGAAGAGCATGTCAGAGGGAGACACAGTGATTACAAAGAAGGACCTCCAGAACCATGTTTAAAGAAATGCAAGCTGGCTTCCAATCAGCTCTGGCTAGAGCTGTAAAGGAATATAAAGCAGAAATTTATTTACTGGCTAAAAGAACTACAGAGCTGGAAAATAAAATGACGTAGCCTTACAAAACCAGGTAAATACTGACGATGAGGTCCTTCGTCTCAATGAAGAGATAAGAGCTATGAGAGACGGTATGGATGACCTGGAGAACATGGAGCGAAGGCAGAATTTACGAATTTGGCATATCCCTGAAATGGTCTCTGCGGAAGCCCTCCAGCCATATCTTAAGAGACTCTTTTTGTCAATTGACCTCCAACTATAAGATGGTGACCTTTTGATGGATAGAGCTCACAGAGCCTTGGGCCCGAGATTTGAAGACCCCAAAAGAAGCAGAGATGTGGTTCTGAGGCTTCATCAATATGAACCAAAGAAAAGATTATAAAAGGCTGCAGAAACAGAGGCTCAATAGAATTTGAAAATGATTCTATCTAGATCTTCCAGGACCTGTCCAGGTTGACAATAGATAGGTGGAGAGGACTGCGACCGGTGACAGCGATACTCCAGAAAAAGGGGATTCGCTATCGATGGGCCTACCCATTCCGTTTTATAGTTAACCATGAAGGCAGACAGATCTCGCTTCGTTACCCTGAGGAATCTGCATCTTTCCTGTTGGTGTTAAATTTGGCCCCAAGGGATGGATCGGGTCAGCAGCGAAGATCTTGGGATGATAACACAGATGAGGATCGGTCGGCAGAGGGGGTGATAGACCGGAAATAAAAGAGCCAAGACCGGCAACGTTCTTGAGGGGGTCCGTCTGAGTCCCCCTGTTGTTCATCAAAATTTTGGAAGACCCAGTAGAAGTCCGCGGTCGTCTCCCTGATCGACGATTCGGCAACCCACGTCGACCCAGAGAAGTCTATACCGGACCTGCAGCTATGTTTGTTTTCCCTCTGATTTTCCCCTTGTTTCCCTTTATATTCCTTATAATCTATTTTAGGGACTGCTTTATCTGTGATTTGGTGTCAACTGCCATTCCCTGGGTGCCAGTCTGTTACAGCTGATCGTAGAAAAGGGAAAAGGTGGCAGAGCACTACAAAAAGTGTCCAAAATGAAATGAAGAGGAAAGTGCGTTTCCCATGAAAATATTATTTATTAGTCATAAAAGACAAAAAAAAGCAAAGTGTAGCCCCACCAACATTTCACGCTCTGGGAAACAAATGGTTTATTGGCACTCCCCGAGAGGGACCTATGCTTGGGTGGACTTGGAGAGCTCGCTTAAAAACCTGTTGTGTCTGCCATCTTTGCTATAGTCGAGCTCTGGTTCTGGGCTTGGGAGACAGTATGAGCCAGCAGTAATAGGGTTTACCCTGAAAATCAGGCAGTTGGCAAAAAATAAAATATAAAAATATGTCAATTTCATCAAGACGTACGCCCCTGTTTGGTAATCATGGGTTTCTGCTGGATTTCTAGGGTCAAGATTTTATAATCTGGAGACATAGAGTGATTCTAGAGATGGGAGATTTATTAGAAAAAGATAAGCTGATGTTGTTAGAGGAACTGATGAGAAAATATGGTCTACCTCTAACTGGGATGTTCAAATATATGCAGGTCCGACATTTTGTGTGCCAGGGCTTCTATGAGGAGGAATTCCCTAGATACACACGATTGGAAGATTTATGCAAAGCAAAAAAAAAAAAAACCCAGAAAGGCCTGATTTCATCTCTTTACCAAGGTTTAATCCCCCAAAAGGAAACCACGGTCCATATGGACCAGTGGGCCCTGGATTTCCAGACTAAAATAACAAGAGAAGACTGGGGAGATATATGGGAAAATGCAGGTTAAACCTCTATATGCACAGTAACAAAAGAGAATATTTATAAAATTCTGTTACATACTGTAGTTACATAGTTACATAGCTACATAGTAGATGAAGTTGAAAAAAGACGTACGTCCATCAAGTTCAACCTATGCTAAATTTAGGCAACAGATACTTTATCCTATATCTATACTTAATTATTGATCCAGAGGAAGGCTAACAGAAAACCCCATTAAGGGGAAAAATTAATTCCTTCCTGACTCCAAGAATTGACAATCGGATTAATCCCTGGATCAACATCCTTCCCATGTATACTTATTTGGTATATCCCTGAATACCTTCCCATCTAAAAAGATGTCCAACCTTTTTTTGAACAAATCTATTGTATCTGCCATCACAGTCTCCATGGGTAATGAATTCCACATTTTAACTGCCCTTACTGTAAAGAACGAAGGAGAAACAGGTGCGCAAATCACATCAGGACATGTAAGAGAGAGTAAAAACACCAAATAGTGCAATATTGTCTACTTCAGCAAATTAGCTTCAATGCTGGAAGTTCTATAAAATTTGCACTCACGTGTTTAACGTGAAATCAGAGCGTTGTGGTTATTCAAAGTTACTAACTTATGTCTCCAGACAGGTACTCCAGATCCACATAGAGAGAGGAAAATTCCATATACGAAAAGAGGGAAAAAGCAAAATAGTATAGTACTATTTTTAATGTTAGAAACACAAAGTATTCCACTTACATAAGTGCCTTTGTTTGAGAGCATTCAGACCACACTGGGTCACAGGGTCAGACAAAATATTCACAGCAAACAGCATCCACTCCACGGCCGTCACAGCAGGTACTGGGCTGGTTAAAGTTGTCCTCCACTCCAGATGTCATCAACAAGGGCTCCTTTAGTGGTAACAATATCACCCAACACGTGTTTCCACTGTAAAGTCTTCCTCAGGGTGCTGGTGAAATTTCCTTTCCTCCAACCTTAAGGGATGGCCCCGAGTCCTTTGTACTGCCCGTGGGATGAATAGTTCATTTGAAAGCTCCTTGTATTGTCCCTGAATATATTTGTATATAGTTATCATATCCCCTCTTAGACGCCTCTTTTCTAATGTAAATAAATCTAATTTAGCTAGCCTCTCCTCATAAGTTAGATTGTCCATCCCCTTTATTAATTTGGTGGCTCTTCTCTGCACTCTCTCTAGTTCCATAATGTCTTTTCTTAGGATTGGTGCCCAAAATTGTACTCCATATTCAAGGTGTGGTCTTACTAATGCTTTGTAAAGGGGCATAATTATGTTTACTTCCCTTCCATCCATTGCCCGTTTGATGCAAGATAAGATCTTGTTTGCCTTTGCAGCTACTGCATGACATTGGGCACTATATTGGGTTACGCTGGTATTACACTCCCAAAAGGCTAAAGCAAATGTTTACGGAGGCTTCTGATAGATGTTGGAGGGGATGCGGACATATGGGGGACCTAGCACACATCTGGTGGTTCTGTCCAGTAATGCAGATATACTGGAGGACAGTTTTGAAATTAATAGAAGATGTGATGGGAAGCAAGATTCAGCTAGACCCAACTTTAATTATTCTGGCTAAGCCCATGGAGGATGTGAATCCCTATACAGCTAAACTGATCCTGCATATTCTAACGGCGGCAATGTGCGCTGCAGCAGCGTGGAAAAAAGACACTCCCGTCCTCCAGAAGAGAGGTTATTAGAAGGTTTAATGATGTTCAATTAATGAATAATTATACCACAAGGAAGTTTAATAGGGGCTGGGATCCTTGAGATGTTGGATAGGGGTATGATATCAATAGGAAAGAGGATCTGGGAGTGATGAGTGCAGGATAGGTCATTTATAAAATGTTGTATGCTATGTAATGTGACTGTTAATGATTGTAAGAATTCTGATGCAAAATGGTTGTTCCCCACCCCCCTTCCTTTTTTCTCTTTCTGTCCCCTTCCCCTTCAAATACTTGAAAATCTTAATGAAACTATAAGTTTAAAAAAAAAATAAGGCACAACATAACACCAATGTTCAGCTGAACAGATGGGTGGAAAAGGGAAATCTTATACTTTTAGTCCAGATTTGCTTCAGTGCAAAAATGACGTGTGTTTAGCACAATTATTATTTCCAGTAAAAATGTGAGTCTTTCTGCACTGGCAAAATGTTCCTCTACGCACAATTTAACGTAACTCTGCACACAATGTTGTGAAAGACTTACCTTTCCTTCAAACATGAGGAGTCCAAATACTGTGACTCGCTGACATGGAAATCTGTAAGAGATCAAATACAAACCAAATGTAAGGAAACACAGCTAAGAAGTAAACTGGTTTTAAGTTATTAGTTACTGTACTTTCAAGGACTGCTAAGAATAAATAAACAATATACCGCATATATTAGTATATTGAATGTATTAAATCCTGTCCTGGGCTATAAAGCACAGGAGCCATGAGGAGCCATGAGGAGCCATGCATCCAGAGAATCAACAGCTCCACTTTGACACCTTTAGCAGAATAATAAACACATTGAATTATTTATTTAACCCCTTTTCCCCCACCCTAAGTGAGATCCAGTTCTGGTTACTGGTGTAGTGCTGCTCACCTGTTAGGCTTACAGGATACGGAGTGTCCGCCGGTGTTAGTGGGGATAGACAGGACAGGCTTTGGATATGTAGCTCTCATCTTGGTGCAGTGCCTCCTTTCCAACAGGGCCTATCAGAGATAGGTGCAGTCCCTGCCAGAAAACCCCTTTCCCTCCCCCTGAAAGACTGCAGCCTCAGGCAGGAGTAAAACATAACGGTGGTCTTTATTCTAAACAGCATACATCAGCATAGCACACTGACATCATACAGCAGACTTCCTTCTCTGTGTACATGGAGCCAACTCCTGGAGCTTAAGGCCCCAAGAGTCTCTCCTTATCTCCCACAGTCCCTGGCAGAGCATGGGGTAGCAGCTTCCACTCCCCTGAGGGAGGGAAGGCCTGACATTCAGGATAGAATAGCACGCCTCTCCCCCAGAGGGGGAAGGAAAAAACACAACCCCCCCCCCCCCTAGTAACTACTAGGGAGTGGTTTACTGCAGTAGGGCAGAGATTAACCCTAACACTAACACTGGTACCTGGACTTCTGTGTTAGGCAGCGAAATTAGTAGCCCAGGGGGGTCCTGGCTACATTTACAAAGATACTTATTTGAATGTCTGAAAAATGTAGATCTGAAAAAAAGAACTAAACCATATCTATCAAGATGGTTCAATTTTCTTTGTAATACAGAGCACACATTTTATCTGCTTCTGTTTGCACTGCCAGCGAATGAAAGAAACGTGAAGTTTGAGGCTTTGGTGTAATGCTTCTCTTTTGAGCAAAGAGGCCACCTCAAACTGTTTTTTGTACATGACAATTTTTTGTACATGTACAATTAAAAATGAAAACCACATCATTTACTTGCTCTAAATTTGATATGTCCTATAATAAACCTTATCAAGAAAAAGTTCTCCTAAATACTTTCAAAATGACTCAAATAAACAACAAATCAGTCACACAGAGAAATATGGCACATAGCACCAGGTCACATTGACGCTGAAAGGCACAAAACAAATTTGACTTTTTTTCGTAAAAAATCAGAAGATACACTAGTTGTATTGGTGGGGATTGTTTGGATATAAGGGACCAATCAGGTACCCTTTTAAGGTCACTGTTTCTTATCAATCTTAAGGTCCCTACAAACTGATAATTTGAGGATATGTACCGTATGTATAGTTTTATTTATATACTGACAACAGTGTACAAGTGCTTTACAGAAGGAACAATACAGTACCAGAAACTATAATACAATAAGTGCAACAAGCAAAACCAGACAATAGGAAAGGAAATCCAGACATGGACGAGAGATCGTGTCATACAGCAGGGGGGCGCAAACTTTTTCCCTGCGCCCCCCTGCCGGCTGTCCCCTCACTCCCGCGCCCCCCTCCCAACCCCAACTTACCCGCGCTCCGGCGTAATGACGTCACGTTGCCATAGCAACGTGACGTCACATGACCTCGCAGCGTCATTTTGATGCCGCGTTGCCATGGCGACACAGGGAGGAAGCTGCCGGAGCCACGGTAAGTTAGGTTTACAGAGGCCCTGCAGCTCCCCCGGCGCCTTCGGGAAGCGCGCGGGGCCTCTGTAAACCCCGCGCCCCCCGTCTGCAGTGTCGCGCCCCCCCTGGGGGTCGCGCCCCACAGTTTGCGCACCGCTGCCATACAGTACGCTCCGATATTTATCGGAACAGGATTACCGAAAGAAATAAAATATTTGCGTTATCATCAACTCGATGCTGGTGTTATTCCTATTTTTCCTATGTATTTAATGGACAAAATATTGACCATTAGATACATAAGCAAGATAAACTAAACCAGCATGGAATACGGAATAAAATATAACTTAAAATACAATGCAGTACATATTAACCCCTTAATAGCCGAAGTGGTCAACAAGTCAAGGGTTTCAATGACTAGCTGACTAGAGATGGCTACAAAGGGTTTAATATGAACATAAAACTGCACTACGTACCCCCCTTGGCACCATAGTGGCTAGTAAAGCATTGCCATGCAATGCTTTTTAATCGCTAAGGTAACCAAGGGGTTAACCCCTACCACCACCCCAGGTGGCCTAGCCACCCTACTACTACAACTACTCCCATCACTCTCCTCCCTTAGCAAACGTCCCCCCTCTACAAAAAGGGGCAATAGCCATATTAGACAAATATGACTAATAGTGCCTATGGCCATAAAAAAACATGTCTAACAAAAATACACCACAACATTACAAATACTTTTAATATACATTTTAACCCTAAAACCATTGATTGTCCCTGTGGTTACCAAGGCCCTCTCAATGGGGGCCTAGATAGCCACTTTGGCAATCTATGGTAAGCTATAATTTTAAAAATTATAAATTAACCATATTAAAATACATTAGTTACCCTCCATGACTACCTTAGTGGCTAGTAAAGCATTGCTAAGCAGTGCTTTAAGTAACCCATATGGTAACAAAGGGGTTAATCTCGGCCATCACCACACAGAAGGCCTAACCAGACATCCCTGGGCAACAACCACCATCACTAATGCCTCATACAGTAATCGGCAATAGCCCAATTGGCCAAATGGCTAATGTGGCTTCTGCCCATTAAAAAGCATTACAACGGGGGGCGTGGCCAGGAGGCTGAGTGTGCTAGTCGCAGTTTGCTCTGCTCCTCAGAAAAACGCCAAACAAACCAGGAAAAAACCCTCAAAATCGAGGAAAGAACACCCCAAAACACTCCACCGGGTCTTGTGCAACTCACAGTACCTTTGGGCTCCCTCGACTGTTGCTGGGCCTGGTTCCGTGACCGCCGGATCGTTCGCAGGTCCCCCCTCTGCCTCCAAGAAAAATCTAAGATGGCCGCCGGGACCGGGAGGCGGCACTAGTACCTGCCGGTACATACTCCTAAACAGAAGGAGGTAAGGGGGATCCCACGCTACACAGTACCGGGCAGAGGTGCGCTGCGGCGGCCGGGGTGGTCGTCGCCCGCCCCTCTTAAATAACCACCCCTGCGCGCCCGTGCTCTGCCAGAGCGGCAAGACGGCGCTGGCCAGAGAGTGACACGCCAATCAAATGCACGGCAAAACCAGAGAGCCTGCTTCCCCGTGTGGCTCCAGGGCCCTGTGAGCTCCGTGGGAGGGGGGGGAGACCCACTCCAGGGAAAGGGACTCATCGCTTGGCGTGGCCCTGTTGAGGGGTAGCCGGCGGCCATCTTGGTCCACCCAGCCTGCACAAACAGTGTGGAGGGGTGGTCGGCGGCCATCTTGGTCCACCTGCAGCGCACACACACTACATCTGAATAAAGAAAAATTGTAAGCAAAGAACTAGAAGAAAGTGCTAATAAAAATCACTCACTCTCCCTCCCCTACAACTTACCCTTATTGTGAGCCCCAACATCTTCAATAAACTTCCCACGGGGCCTAGTACAGTCTCTAAAATCTGCCCATATAAGAGGGGGAAGATCAAAGTGTCAAGGAACAAAGGCTCAATTAAAAGCAAGCAAAGACCTGCTAACAATCTCCCCTCCTAGTAAACCTTACTCTGAGCCCCACTCCTTTAAACTGACCACTGGGCCCAGTGCAAGCTTAGCCCAGATGAGAAAGAAGGGACCAAAATCAAATAAAGAAATGTAAACAATGTGTGTGTGATTGGGACATTTTAAGAATGATGGGGCTCATCTCAATTTAAAATCCTTCTGTTTACATCACTCCAACAAATCTAGCTCTACTTTCAGCAAAAATTGTCTGACTAACAACAAATATGCCGCCCACTAAACGACAAAAAAAACCAGTGGTCCAACGCAAGGCATCCCTCTTCTTCCAAAAACAAAGCTCCAAAGACCAAGAAGCGTCTACCGCAGGCGGAGACGCAGATTCAGATCCAGACTCTGGAGAAGAGACGGATACTCCACTTACCCGCAAAGAAATGATGGTGTTTGTACAAGAAATAAAAAGCTCTTTCCACTCTGAGATGCAGAGCTTCCGCTGCAGCATCAGAGAGGAGATTGTGTCTATAGGAGACCACATTGTGGACTTGGAGGAGAAGGTGGATAACACCGCCCTTGCACAAGAGACCCAAGCGCAAGATATCAAGGAATTAAAAACTCAAGTCAAATTTTTTTCGAAAAACTGGAAGACACGGAGAACCGGTCAAGACTCAATAACCTGCGGATCAGAGGTATTCCGGAAGAAGTGAACAACGCCCAATTGGACGCGTATCTCATTCGGCTTTTCATGTCCCTGTTACCCGAAACATCGGATGAAAAACTTGAGATGGACAGAGCCCATAGGCTTCCTAGCCTGAAAGGCCTAGACCCAGCAAAGCCACGAGTTGATCACACGCCTACACTATTTGCGTATAAAGAGGAAATATTGAGAGCCGCTAGAACCACCCCAAAGATAGAGCAGGATAACGTTCCACTCCTCATCTTTCCGGACTTGGCTCAAATCACACTGAATAAGCAGAGAATGTTTGCGCAGATCACCAACTCACTGCGGAACAATAAAATCCGCTATCCCGTGCAAACTATTGTTCACTTATCAAGAAACTATGTACATTCTACTCTCACCAGAAGAAGGTGAGGAAAAACTACGATCATTGGGTCTACTCGAACCAGAGGATCCGGAGGCCTCTCAAAGGCCTCATCATTCACCTAAGGCACAACGCCAGGCATGGGTGAAAACTCCAACTTCTAGGCGAGCAAAGACCCAACCCACTTGAAAAACTAGAGCTGGATACTTACTTAACACCCATTTAAGATGGCAGGCAAGCCAAAACATGGTCTGGACATAAGGTACTAATCGAGACGTGGCCCACTCCAGCAACCCACCTAAAAACTAACCAATGGTCGCGGTACCTGGAACACATCGACCAACTCGATCAAGCCACAACGACCACGACAACCACGACAATCAAGAAGTTACCGAGTCTAGTTTCTAAGTTTCTAAAACGTACAAGTTCCAAAACCCAGGTTATTTCTTTGTTCACTGTGAAACTGTTCTCCCAAGTTACCCAAAAGTTCGAGACATTCAAAGTTTGACAATCAGTTTGAACTAATCCGAACACTTAAACGGACTGATATACAATGTTTGTTTGGAACTTTTTTCTAGATAAAAGTGTATTTGTAATATAAGTCTTAGACCGATATGTTGTCTATAATAGAATTGGTCTCCCAAAGTTCAGCTATTAATTCTTTATTACAGGCTAAAATATTAAAGGTTACGTTTTAGGTAACTTTTTCCATGTTATTTATCCCTCTCCCCCTGTAGACTACGAATGCAGAGTCTGCCAAACTATAACTGCTAGCCAACCCTACTTAATGCTTTTAAAATTGAGAAAGGATATGTTGATGTAAACAGTTATAACGTTCAATGCCCTCCATTCTTGCTTTTATTTCCCTGATGTGTAAGATCACACACACAACCCACCCCGTACTCTTTGGGGTGATTTTGTTTTCCCTTTTCGAAGGCTTAGCTCCCAAACAAAGGAGCACTGTGGCGTCGAGCCACTGGGCCACTGCCCGTCCCCCTCATGTTCATTTAACCTATGAGTGCGAGAGACTCGCACCACGGGTCCAACTATGGCATGTCCCCCCAAACAATGTTTGGAAGCCGGGGTCCTCGGTTTACCCCTCCCTCCCCCTCTACCCTTCCCCTCCTCCAAGTTCTGCAAGCATTTGTCACTACCATGTAATAATATGTATATCTCTCGTTGTATATGTTCTCATACCAGATTGTTTCCGAAAACGGATGTACCGACTCTTCAACTATATGTAAGTTATCACTCTGTTCATTTGTATTATAGAACCCTGAACCACCACCATGCCGATTAATATAATATCCCAAAACACCAAGGGCTTAAACACCCCCCGAAAGAGACGTATTGCCCTCTCGGAAGCCAAAAGACTGGCAGGAGATATAATTTTGCTACAAGAAACTCATTTGAAAAAGGAGGATCAGTCACTGCTGTTTAGCAGTGACTACCCTCTAGTCTACCACTCATCAACTCCCACGAAAAAAAATGGCGTAGCTACACTTTTCCATAAAAATTTAAACTTCAAAGTAGACAAAATTAAAAGTGATCTCGCTTGGAGAATTCTAATTATTACAGGGTCACTGGACTCCACTGATATAACAATAGTCAACACTTATGCCCCTAACGAAAATCAAGAATCTTTTTTCCAGGAACTAACAAAGTTAACTCTCTCTGTCCAGAAAGGCCTTTTAATTTTAGCAGGAGATCTAAATGCAATTATGGACACAAATCTAGATAAATCTCCCAGTCTCCCTCCGCCACAAAAAATAGTTCCCTCTACTCGGGGACTTGTATCTATGACCAAGGATCTATCGTTGGTAGACTCCTGGAGATTAGTTAATAACAATGTAAAGGATTTCTCATTTTTAGCTCACCCCCATAATAGCTATTCTCGAATTGACTATATCCTAATAGACCAACAAATTAGCGATAATATTTCCTCTGCAATAATTGTCAGACCACTCTACACTTATAACCAAATTGGCTGGCCTCACTACCAAAAATAAAACAAGGTCGTGGTCCTTAAATGAATCCCTACTATTGAACCCACAAAATCTCCAATTAATAGAAAAAGAACTGGCCCAATACTTTGAATTAAACAATACCCCAGTGGTTTCCTCTTTTACCCTTTGGGAGGCCCACAAATCAGTGATAAGAGGCAAACTGATTGCCCTGGCTTCTCGAAAAAAAAAGAAAAACAAATCGAAACACTAACACAAAAACTATCAGAACTAGAATTTATTCACAAGTCAAACCCATCTCGGAAAAATTACAGGCAGATAAACTCAGTGAGGGGAGAACTAAACCTTTTGTTGGTGTCAAACGCAGAAAGAGCTATAAGATGGACCCAACAGAAATACTATGAAAAAAGTAATAAAGCAGATAGAATGCTGGCACGCAAATTAAAGCAAAAACAAGCTAAAGCTAAAATTCATAACATCCACACTAAAAATGGCTCAGTTTCCCACAATCCCAAAATTATAAGTGACGCATTTAAGGACTATTACACATCCCTCTACAACCTACCAGGCCCAATGGGAGACTCGGCTAAAAACAAAAGAGCAAAAAAGATTCGAAATTATCTAGCAGAATGCCAACTCCCCACTCTAGATCCGAACGATATCATAAACCTTGAAAAAACTATAGAGCCCCTGGAAATTATGGAAGCCATAAAATCCCTGAAAATTGGGAAGGCCCCTGGTCCGGATGGATTTTCTAATCTTTATTATAAGAAATATTCCACAATGCTCCTCCCATTTCTTACCAAAGTATTTAATGAGATGCTACTAGGCCTTCCCCCTCCTAGGGATATGCTTCGCGCTACCATAGTGGTAATCCCAAAAGAGGGGAAACATCCTCTGCTGTGCTCTAGCTACAGACCTATTTCACTGTTAAATACTGATCTAAAACTTTATGCAAAGATCTTAGCCAACAGATTAAATAATATCCTCCCTAAACTGGTTCATCCGGACCAGGTGGGGTTCGTCCTGGGCAGACAAGCCCTTGACAACACTAGGAGGACGGTGAATCTAATACACGTAGCAAAACACACAAAGTGCCCATCTCTATTACTCTCTTTAGATGCAGAAAAAGCGTTCGATTGATTAGACTGGCAGTTTATGTCAGCTACGCTTTCGCAGATGGGATTCACAGCCAAAATTTTACATAGCATAAACACACTATACTCCACACCAATGGCCACGGTGAGGACGAACAACTCCTTATCTGATCCCTTTTCAATATCAAATGGAACTAGACAGGGTTGTCCGCTCTCACCTTTGTTGTTTGCCATAGCCATAGAACCATTAGCATGCCGGATAAGGATGAATCCCAATATTGTGGGTATTCCTGTTGTGTTTCAAACAATCCAGGAGGAGCAAAATATAGGGAAATAAAAAACAGAAAACAGTGCAAATTTAAGTGCAGACGTTGAGACTATGATGAAATATTAATGACGATATCTTGGCTCTGCTGGTCTATCTACTTACAAGATGTAAGTGGTAAGCATGCAGTTGGCAGATTGGGCTGCCACCCCAGGTAGTATCTGTGTATTTGTGGATATCCCTCCAGGCTTATCTCGTCAGGGTAACCATGGTGTACATAGGGAGGAAACAAAGCTACATAGCGCGATCTGTCTTTCCAAAAACTTTATAAAATGAATATGAACATATAAACATATAAAATGTGCACTTACAATGTGCTAGAATTAAAATAGCATTTATCACAATCACAGTGATTCTAGGGGGTTTAATCCGATCTCACCGCCTCCTCTCTGGCTCTGGATATCAGCTGTCTGCAGCCTGGAACGCTCAGCTCCGTTTCTCCTCCGGCGCGTGTGACGTCACTGCTCAGTGGAAGGTACAGCTACGGATCCCTCACTAGACCAAAACACCACTCTACGCGTTTCGCCCAGCTCAGCAAGCTGTCAATGGCTTCGTCAGGAGTGTGTGAGTTGTGGGGTTAATGAATGTCCTTTTATACCCTCTCTGTTCTAATTATGCAATCAATACAGACAATTACCTCAGCGCTATGGTATCCAATCTTTACATGAGTATTCCAATTAGGATATCCATATTACACATAATACATGCTTTGATTCTTGATGAAACATCATTTTCATAGGAGTTAATCTTTATATAATGTTGGCCAGGAAGAATTCAAAATAGCTCTTTTTGCGGATGATATACTATTTACGCTCTCAAAACCTCTCACATCCCTCCCTAACCTTTTTCATGATCTATCAGAATTCGGCTCCCTTTCAGGTTATAAAATTAATCATTCCAAATCCATGGCCCTTAGCTTAAATCTCCCTAAAGAATTAGTAAAATTACTCCAACTAAATTTCGAATTTAAATGTAATTCGAACCATATTAAATATCTATGGGTCCAATTAACAAAAGATTACTCAACTTTATACAACGCAAACTTTAAACCCTTTTTCGACTAGATAGCTAAGGATTTAACCACTTGGAATCCATATATAATATCCTGGTTTGGGAGAATAACCACCATTAAAATTAATATTTTATCTAGACTCCTCTATCTCTTCCAAACTCTCCTGGTTAAAATCTGCCAGAAAGACCTAAATAATATACAGAAGAAAATTTTGAAGTTTGTCTGGCAAAATAGGCGACCCAGAGTTCATAAAGATATTCTTTATAAGTCCAAATCAGAAGGAGGCTTAGCTCTCCCGAACTTACAAAACTACTATAGATCCGCACAGCTAGGGCAACTTATTAGCTGGCATTCAAACCCAACCGAGAGGAAGTGGGTCGAGATAGAGGACCTGATTTGTTCCCCATGTAAAATAAAAAATCTTCTGTGGCTCAATAAAAAATCTAGACCACCTGAGATCTACAAGAACCCGGTGATATCCTTTGCCTGTATTCTCTGGGATTCCCTCAAAACCAAGTTCCAACTAACCGATACCCCTTCCCTTATGCAACCCCTATTCTCAGACCCCTCCCTTCCTTTTTACACAGGAAACCCGCACTCCAATACCTGGGTTAAAAAAGGACTCACAAGAGTCAAGGATATCCTCACCCAAGGGAAAGTCCCCCCATTCGCTTTGTTACAAACAAACCATGATATCCCCTCCTCCGAATTCTTCTGATTTCTCCAGGTTGGGCACTATATCCAATCAATTTACAAACCAAGTCAACCCCATCTCTCTGATGGACTACCTTTCCAATTTTAATTCGTGAGACTCTCCACTCAATTAGGAGTCATCTAGTCAATTATTAACATGAATTAAGGAAAGGGTATATATATAGGAGTATGGACACATGCAGTAACTATCCCTGAGGAAGAAACCCACTATTAGGAGTTTCAAAACATGTAGGAGGTCTTTTGGCATTACTGAGACACCGGAGCTGTGGAGAACAAGCGGTGACGTCACAGGAGGAGTTGATCGGCTGAACTCTGGGAGAAAGCAGCAAGCAGTGTGCATCAAGTAGACACCCGAGCAGAAAAAGAGATCCTCTTCCGTGGATTGACACAATTTCACCTCGCAGCAAGCGGTCCCATATGCTGATAAGACCATTTCAATAACGCTTATGTCCTAGTCACTTTTGGTGAATAGGTTTCCAATTTTACACCAAACGGAGCAAGTTTCAAGACATCTGGTTCCTATGCAAAGGCACAGATAGTTCTTTTTAGTATAAATTTTTGTATTTTTAGTGTAATCCATTGTTTTATTTTATATGTTATACGGTATTTTATTATTGTATTAAAATTGCTCTCTTTATACATCCTAGTTGTCCCTGGGTAATGCACTATTGCTTGTTTTCTGTTTTTCTCTTGAGGAATCCATCAAGAAAAGAACTTTGTCTACAATCACAATTAAACCATTCCTCAGTGCCACAGGAGGTGTCTTTCCCCTACATTGCCAAATCTGGGTAGGAGATTCCAGATTCACTTCTTTGGGCAGCTCCAGGACTACCTTGGACTCTATATCACAGGTTTTTTGTAATTCATTGTAATTCATTGTTTGCATGAGCGCTATTGTTCACCTTTATTTTCACCAAGTCAACCCCACGCTTTAACTTTGTGTGAGGACTGTTGTCTACACCCACCCCACACAAAGGGCATTATCTCCAGAATATATCACAGTTTATCCTCTATCAAGAACAACCAAACCCCCGATAACTATATGGTATCCTGGGAAAAGGATCTTAACGTCTGTATAGATCTCGATATCTGGACAGACATCTGGGAAGCTGCTTCCAAAAATTCATCATGCGTTGTAATTAAGGAGAATATTTACAAGTTAATATTCAGATGGTATATGACTCCTGCCAGACTGCACTCTTTCTCCCAGCGGTCTCCCCTCTGTGCTGGCGTGGTTGTGGTGAAGTGGGGAATATACTGCACATATTATGGTCATGCCTCAAAATCCAACAAATATGAACGGATGTGTTCACCTTAATACACAAGATACTAGAAATCTCTGTCCCACACGACCCAGTATATATATTACTAGGAAAACCAATGGCTAATATCTCCAAAAAAAAAGCTAGAGTAATATCCCAAATTTTAAACGCTACACGGTGTACAATTGCCAAAAATTGGAAACAACCGGCCCCCCCATCATTATATCAAATAAACAACAACATTTGGCATATAGTCTATATGGAAAAACTCTCAGCCTATCTGAACGTCTCTACCTCGCAATTCTCTGATATTTGGGCTCCTTGGTTCCGCCATGCAGGTATCACCATATATAGACTAGAATACATGGAACAGAGTGATACATGTGGTATTTAAATTGTTGAGTACAGTGCTATATTGGTACAAATGCTACCCCTTCCCCCCCCTCCCCGATCTTCCTCTTCTCTATTGTTCCACAACCAGTTTATTTGCATTACTGTATCCCCCCTTTTTTCTGCGTAGTATGTTTTGTTTACCTTATTTTGTATGTACGAAAATGCTCAATAAAAAATTTAAGCAATAAAAAAAAAAGAAATAAACATGATATAAAAGAGTGTTTAAAAAAAAAAAAAAAAAAAAAGCATTACAAAATAAAAATTAAAATAAATACATTAAAACTTCCAAACACATATTAACAAAAAGAGCCATTAAATCATGGGTATTGAATAAAATCACCAGAGCAGCCACTGCCTAGATAAGGACACCACTTTATAGCATAGGAAAACCTGGTTGTTATAGAGTAGATGCCTAATGTGCTCAGTATGCAACAGTTTCATTTGGGGTAATTACTTTACACATCCCGAAGGGCTATTAAATCACGCATCACTTGCATCTCTACACATGTAATTTACTTACTCAAATGCCCATGTGGATGGTTATTTATAAGGAAACTAAAAGAATACTAAAACAAGATTAATTGGGCACAAAGGTAAAATAGCTCATGCAGAGGATGAAACTACATTGGTTCAACATTGCAAATCTCACAGACACAGACACACGCATCAATAAAAATCAGGGGCATTAAACAAATCACCGGAGCTCAGGACTAGATAAGGATGCTACTTTATTAAGGAGAGAGGCTTACTGGATGTACACCCTGCAAACAGTACTGTACATCCATCAGGACTTAATGACAATATACATGTGGATTTTTTCACGACTGTAAATAATTCACTTAGGAAGTGCTTATTGTTTTTTTTGCCTTTTCCCTTTAAAAACGTTCTTTGCAGCTTAAACTATCTTCTGCTGCTCTTCACATCTGGACTCAGTAAATATACGATACTAGAATGAGGCAAAGTGATATAGACTAAATTATGTATTAAATATGTGTTATCATTATTTTTTCTTTATGCTATCTCTCTCTCTTCTTTCTCCGGGATTTCAACTGCTTCACAAAAAGTACTACTGTACATAAGAAAACTTTATGAGCTGATCAGAGGTGAAGATTATTGTCTTATGTCTATATTTTACATTCATAATTTTTCTTCTAATAAGTCCAAACAAATAATTAGTACTTTATGTTGGATACTTTGACAGATTGCCTTATTTTGATTATGGATACAACTTTATTATATATATGTACACAGTAATTAAATATTTTTGTTGTCAATGCACTTCCTACATGACTGTGGGGATAGAGCGGAATACATAGGGATATAGGACAGAGACACTGGCCCAACTTGAAGATTGATGACGTCACTGAGAGCCAAGAAATAAATGCACGACTGCGAATACCCTTGGATGCACTGACGTCATCACTTGCCAACACGTTCTCCCGCACACTGAGCGTGGCCCAGGACGCGCTGATGTCATTACTCGACAACTCTCACTACCACGCGCTGTGGTGCTCCAGCTACCCTGACTACTACCTGACTCAGGAATTTGGATATCTTTATATAAATAGGAACATCACTGTATGATGTATGTATATCCTTGAGAAAGGCTGCTGTGAAAGCTGAAACACCGGTGCTAGATGGCTAAATAAAGTATTTTGGATACAAATCTGAAGTGTCCATTTCTCACTCTATGCTTTAAAGACACATCTAGGATAGCATCAGGTCTGCCCAGAGATCAGGAGCACACACGTAATGTCTCATACTCTTGGGGGCCTATTCTAGTAGCTTCGATGACTTTGCTGCCATCTGGAACGATGTGGCATGACCCCACCGAACGGTTTGTCATTTGTGTTATCACTGTATCAGAAAGAATCTGAAACCCTCTCAAACCGTGAGGTAGGAAAATGGCGATAGTGTAAGGCAGCGGTGCGCAAACTGTGGGGCGCGACCCCCAGGGGGGGCGCGAGACTGCCGACGGGGGGCGCGGGGTTTACAGAGGCCCCGCGCGCTTCCCGAAGGCACTTAAATTAAGTGCCGGGGGAGCTGCAGGGCCTCTGTAAACCATACTTACCCGTGGCTCCGGCGGCTTCCTCCCGGCGTCGCCATGGCAACGCGGCGTCAAAATGACGCTGCGAGGTCATGTGACGTCACGTTGCTATGGCAACGTGACGTCATTACGCCGGAGCGAGGGTAAGTTGGGGTTGGGGGGGGCGCGGGAGAGAGGGGACAGCCGGCAGGGGGGCGCAGGGAAAAAAGTTTGCGCCCCCCTGGTGTAAGGGACAGCAGCGATGGTATCTCTGTCAAAGTTCTCACCATACTATCTGGCCGCAGTCTGTAAGAGCTGCATAGAGAGCTGCACAGAGAGAGCGCCTCTCCCTGCGCAGCTCTCACAGGTGATCGTAGTGTTTTTATTTACATTTTAATACTAGTGTACGGGAGCAGGGGATCTCCTGAGCTGAAGCGCATTGATTTCAGGCTCAGGGACCTCCTGCTTCCCGAGATACAGGCCCCGCTATGGGGTGCCGTAATCCCCTATGCATTTAAATGTCCCGGTCATGTGACGTGGGAGATTTAAACTATCTGTGGCCAGGTTCCCCTCTGGGCTCCTCTTGCCCCCCCCCCCTTACCTCCGGGAGCGGCGGGTGGCACAAGTGCCGTCGGAGCCAGCGGCAGACCCGGCAGCAAGGTGGGGGCTATACGTAGGGAGCGCTCTGGTGGCTTCACGGTGCACTTGGCTAGGTGGGCCACCATGTTGGGACTGGCGCTGGCGCAGGAGACGCATTGCGCATGCGCAGACCTGTCCCCGACACAAGCGGCCATTGGAGTTCTTTGCGCATGCGCAGAGACACAGTAGCAGCGGTGACCCTTACAACAGAGGTTCGCAGGGGAACTACATATCCATGATGCACCAGGGCTGCCGGGCATGTGAGCCAGCACAGCCAATAGGGCTGCCGTTTTTCCCTGCACAGTGATTGATACATTTTGTGCGCTTCAACCACGCTGGGCAGTTGGAGCCAGGACTGAGAAGGGGAAGGTAGGGTCTGAGTGTAAGTAGCACTCAGACTAGGCCAGAGTCAGATAATGTACCTTTGACAAACATTTCCACACCCAACATCTCAAACTACTTCAATGACCTAGACAGAACACTCAAACTTCGCCTCAAGACTTGGTGGGAGGTCAGTAGCTTTGAAAACTATCTGAAAGCAGAAACTATCCCAAGGGGCCTACGAGCTAATGTAGCACCAGCCCACTACATAACTGACCCTGAATTCCATCGCTCATGGGAATTAATACTCAAACAATGTTCTATCATGCTCATGCAGCTGTTAATAGAACACCAAAAAACGAGGCTTGAAACATTTAGCTTAGAGCTAGAGACCAAACTAAAAGAGGCAGAGAAGTGGAAGGAAGATTCGAAATTTGACGAACTGGAGAAAAAGTTAGAACTAAACATATCCAAATTCACAGCAGATCTGAAAGAGAGGAAACGCAGAAAGTTTGAGAGAGATAAGAAGGACTTCAAAGAGGGAAAAATATTTAGATATAAGTTTGCCAAAAAGAATAAGTATAGAACTAAAGCTATAGACATACAAGAGTCCTCAACAGAGTGGGAAACATCAGACACAGAAGAGACAAGATTAACTAGTGGTGAAGGCACCTCAGGCTCATTCCTCACGTCCCTGGTTCCACATTTTTTAGACCAACAGAGAGAGGCCTTATCAGGGACCATAGGCAGAGGAAGACACGAAGAGGAAAAGGGAAGAGTCTTGCGGAGCGGAAATACACAGACTCAGGGCAAAAGGAGAGGGAAACAACACAGATACTAAATACTCCCCAAAATTCAAACCAGTCCATTATAGTGAATCTTTCAAATTTTGAACTTACCAAAGATCACAAAAGCCTACTTAATAAAGGACTATCATTTTCACCATCATCTAATATAGATATATTTGAATGGGTGAAGGATACTAATTTATTTAGTAGAAAATTAAAATTACACAAATTCCATCGCCTACGAGCTCAAAGAGCCAACCAGTCCCAAGACACTCTGCCCCTTAACCTCCAAGAGAGTGAAGCCATCAACGACCTTAACTCCCTATTAGAGGAGTCTAATAGGACACCAGGAGAGGGGCCGTTCACACAGCTAAGACCAAAGTCGAAGTTCTTACCTTTTGGGGATAGATTTGCCAACATAGACGTTTTCTGCGATCTAGTCACAAGAGACCTCGAGAACTTACCTAAGTTCAGGATGACTGACAATTTGAGTGTCTCTGAACAACTAGCATTGAAGGAACTAACATCAAATAAGTCTATAACAATAAAACCGGCAGATAAAGGAGGCAATCTAGTCATACTTAATACCACAGACTACAAGGCCGAAAATCTGAGACTCTTGTCAGACCAAACCTGTTACGAAGTTCTGTTGAGGGACCCCACCTTTGACTATCTAACAGAACTCCGTACTATTCTGGACAAAGGAGTTCTAAACAGAGTATTAACGCAAAGAGAGCATGATTTTATACTCAATAAAAACCCAAAAATTGCCACGTTCTACAGTGTTCCAAAGATACACAAAAAGAGAACACCTCCACCAGGCCGCCCCATTGTGTCTGGGGTGGGAAATGTCAGTGAGAATGCTAGCAGCTATATAGATCAAGTTTTGAGACCCTTTGTGGCATCATTACCGTCTTACTTGAGAGACACTAAAGATATCCTTCAGAGACTTGAAGGTATAGTGATCACACCAGATACCATCCTAGTAAGCCTTGATGTAGAAGGGCTGTACACTAGCATTCTCCACAACGTTGGCCTAGAAGCAACCAACTACTATTTACAAACTAGAGGTACGCATTTCTCCACCCATTCTAAGTTTATGATAGAACTATTAAGGTTTGTTCTAACACGGAATTACTTCCTTTTCAACTCTAAAATCTATCATCAAATACAGGGGACGGCCATGGGCACGAAATGTGCACCATCATATGCAAACCTCTATTTAGGGTGGTGGGAGGCCAAACATGTTTTCACTGAAGAAATGGAACAGTACACGTCGCACGTCGTACTCTGGACGCGCTTCATAGATGACGTGTTCATGCTGTGGCAGGGTACACCACTGCTGTTAAAAGAATTCATTGGCATTCTTAATAGGAATGTACTTAATCTACACCTCACTCTCGAGTATGATCGAAACACCATTTGCTTCCTAGACTTACAACTAACGAGGGGGAAAGATGGCTCGATAGAAACAACGGTATATCGTAAACCCACAGCCACTAACAACCTGTTAGAAGCCTCAAGTCATCACCCCAACACCCTAATTAGGGGAATACCAGTAGGCCAATTCCTACGCCTCAGGAGGAACTGTAGTACGATTGCAGAATTTGAAGCGCAGGCCAAGACCATGACCCAACGTTTCAAAACAAGAGGATACAGTAATAAGAGTATCAAAACCGCATACAAGAGAGCTAAACACTCTCCACGCTCAAACTTGCTAACTGATAAGAATCTAACCATAGAACCCAAAGTGGTTTTGTAGGCACGTACAACAAACAGTGGGATTTAGCCAGGGGAATCTTCCAAAAACATTGGCATATCTTGGAGGCAGATGAGGACATTAAGGAAGTCATCCCTGCTCACCCATCAATGGTGAGCCGAAGAGCAAAAAACCTTAAAGACATCCTAGTCCACAGCCACTACACGGAAGTCCCCATGCAATCATGGCTACCATCTAAACCGAATGGCAGTTATTCATGCCATCACTGCAAAGCATGTCCCAACATTCACACTACCAAAACATTCCAAAACTGGGACAACTCAAAAACGTTCCAGATTAGGAAATTTATCACTTGTCAAAGTATCGGCGTGATATACCAAGGCCTCTGCAAATGTGGGAAGATCTACATAGGCAAAACAAAACGCAAATTCCAACAACGGGTATTGGAACACTTAGGCACAATACGGAATAATGTAGACACCCCACTGGCGAGGCATGTCAACTCTTGTCAACAAGGCAATCTTAAATCTATACAATTTACAGGTATAGATCAATTCACCTTGGGCAGAGAAAAGGGGACATTGACACTGTGCTCCTACAGAAGGAAGCTCGATGGATCTATAATCTCAAAGCATTAACACCTAAGGGCCTCAATGAAGGTTTCGTTTATAGTCCCTTTATATAGAACTGCAAAATAATATTCGCATTCCATTACAATCAATTAATAACATCTAAGTTCTGTTCAATTTGAATAAGATCTAGTTACCTATGACTCAATTTGTACCATTCAAACAATTTATTAATCTAAGCCCATGAAATGATGATTCACAAACCAGACAAACATAAATAATATTGAATTCATTTATTGATACTAAATAAACATGGTGTCACAACAGTGCAAGCAATTATAAACATACTAACTGACATTCTGTTAAACATTACAAGCAGGAAGCAAAAAACCAGCATGCCTCAACATTCTCAAAGTCCCACATATTCAGTGAGACACGGAGCTGAATCCAACTACACATATCAGCCTCTTTGAGAGCATGCGCGATTGGCCAATGGGGTTACTCTAGGTTAATCCAAGAGCTATAAATACCTTGCTCTGACATAGGAATCCCACTGACTATTCAGCCTTGAAAAAGCACTCGCGAAACGCGCGCGTCGGCAAGCACGTGACCACGTGCACGCGGAGGTGCTCGCGTTCACATACACTGACTCAGTGATATTGAGAGAGTCAGCGTGGCGCCTCCAGTGCACACTAAAAGACTATTAGGGTCCCAATGGACTCAGTAGTCACCTACCAGTAAAGGCAACATATATATCTGGCACAACATTGCATTACCTAACTAGGCAAGGAAGCCACAATGCTAATTCCCTGATACAGCAAGCAGCTCATAGGGTACTATACGTTTTAGCAATAGGCAAACCTAACCAGTAATTAACCCCTGGAGTGCCAGAATACAACCACACATGCAATAGCACTGTGCCAAATGGGGACAGGTCTCTCAACTGACCGATATTACACCCCAAAAGGTACAGTACTTAGCTATTAACTTGGTATCTATCTAGAACATAGTTATAGCAGTGTCATATTATACACCAGTACAAGTTTCATCAATACTAGTATAAAGCATACCTCAGACATCAACCACTGTAGATGTTTATGTACCAGGCACCATACACCCTATTCAACACACCACCTATGTATAGGGAGGTGACGGATACATACAATAGGTGCACTTAGACCAAGATTTGTTCGATACAACAACTTTAATATGCTTTGGCTGCCATCACGCAATAGCACAGCATAGGTCCCATACTTAAGAGCACCAACTAGTATATCCTACTGGGGCACTGCATGAGTGGCTCAAACTGCTGACAATCCACTAGAACTCTAGTCAATTCACTCTATACGAGGAACACTAGGGCCAGTGAACTACCCTAACACTGGACATTAATCCAATTATGTACACTCTTCTGGATACATCAATCCAATAGACACACACACACTTGGAATATTTAATCCTTGTTTTAGACCCCAATATTTTAACGTTATGTCAATAATAAAGTTATTTTAAATAATCACCATATCATTTTGGAATAGAGTGCTACCACTAGGGGCTCTGTCTGTCTATTTTGTGTATTTAGGCCAGAGTACCCCCTTAGGTCCCAGATAGGCCCCACTCAAGGAATCTTGTGGTTGCTGCAGAGAAGGCCCTAGATAGGGACGCTTCCCCATTTACTGAGAAGTGTCAGGGACTCCAAGGAAGATGCCACACAGTGATTGTGACCTGTGTTCAGGACCAGACCACCTCGGTTGTAAGAGACTCTATGGTGATATTATCCACGGCAGAATCCACCCCACGGGGAGGCGGACGCCATCGCGAATTACAACGTTGGATCAGAAGGATCTCCTTTGTTAATCTGCATTACCCGGGTGCTTGAGCCCCGGCGGGTACCCAACTAAGTGCACCAACACTTCCCGGGATAGTGCTATCTCCAACACTTTTGGGTGGGCCCTGACATTGTGGGTGAAGTACATGAGTGTATTGGTGCCAAACACCCTGTGTAATTTGGGGACTAGGTTGGGCCTATTATACTGTGTGGTACAGGGTATTGTTATAGTGTGTTCAGAAAAGGTTGTTAGTATATACTTGAGTGTGTGTATTATTGGTATTGTTCCTGTAAGGGGCTTATCCCACCAAGTTGGTATCCCTTGCAGGTGGAGGCGCGGTCACCAGAAGAATCAGGTACACCCCAGGCTCCCAGCGGCGGGGGTTCAGGCCTCCTGTGAGCCACAGGTAATGCACCACACACACTGTAGCCGCCATATCTCCCATAGGGTGGGGTAAAGTGCGCTGCATATCTATGGACAGCTTTGGGCCTCTCTCTTCAGGGTTAACAAAGAGAGCTGAAACCTTAGTGTTTAATGATTTTTCCACAAAGAATCTCTGGGACAGAACACCTGAGTCGCCCCAAAGGCGTCTTCCTAAGAAGCGAGGCTCCGCAATATGCCATCATTGTCCCTGTCCACAAAGTCAGCATGGAAAGGGTTAACAGTATGAGAACAAAAGCCACTTCAAAGACCACCTGGAGTCCATCAGCTGCTCCCCCATGCATGTCTGACTGAGGTACTGTGTGTTGGCATCTAACACTTTTTCATTTCAACAAAGAATCACTGAGACAGAATACCTGAGTTGCCCAAAGGCGTTAGCCTAAGGGCAGCCAAAGGGTGTCGCTGTTTGCTGCCGTTCACTGATGTTTGATAATGTTACAGCTGCTCTACTGCTTTCGATGATCATCAACTCTCTCATCCCCTGTACCCAATGTCTACTTACCGTGTCTATAGATTGTAAGCTCCTTGAGGCAGGGCCACTCCTTGAGGCAGGACACATTGAAGGTCTCTCCTAACTGTTCTAACACAATTTTAATCCTGTCTGTACATGTTACTTATGCCCATAATCATATCTCTGACTGTCCATGAAATATTTGTAAATGGAATGTGTATGACCTTTGTTCATTTAATGCAATCATTTACTTGTACAACTGTTTTATTTCCTGTCTGTCTCTTGTGTAACAAAATAATTGTTTTTAATTGTAGTTGTGTAAAACTGACTGTAAAGTATTTACACAAAAGGAGGAGAGTTCCCAGCACTCGATGGTGAAATAACGAAAAATAATAGGGATAAGTCAAATTGAAGTTAATATGGTGAAAATAATGTATACACAAAACACAAGCAGCAAAAAAAAAACCATGAGCATATATGATAAGTGAACATGTCCTAATGTGTTTGGAACCGTCGCTATATGGGAACCAACACGAAGGGAGGAAAATGGGGTAAGGGAAGGGTGTGGAGAAGGGAAAGACAAGGAGAGAGGGATGCATGGGGAATAATGGTGGGCAATGTTTCGGGGCTGAGCCCTTTCTTCAAGTCCGTTCCCAGAGACCAAAACGACCAGAGGTACTTCCCTTACACCCTGTGGACAAAAACTCCCTAAAAGTAGGACAACAAGTGTAATCCCTACTGGATATGCACCCTAGCAAGTAAATGAAACTCTAGTTAGGTGCTCAATGCCTCCTAATATTTGAACAAAAGGGCAATGTATGGCCAATAGTGCAATGAGGAGCAACACCAGCAAACACAACCCTAGTTAAATGCTCTGTGCAACTCCCCCTATGATGTAGGAGAGAATGAAAGCCTAAAAGAGCAGTGTATTACTGGCACAGTCAAGACACGCACCATCTAATCAGACAGTCAAGAACAACAAGCGCATATATAATGACAGGGAGTAATCTGTAGCACAGCTAAGGCAAATAAGTGCAAAAAATAACTTTACGTCCAGTGCAGATAATCACTCCCTGATAGTCCACTGGTAACTTCTTTAGAGTTACTATAGTAGGGATGCCTTTTCAATGATTATATACAGTATGCTCACAGTTTTTTGGCTGTTTATCTGTTTTGTGTATATATTATTTTCACCGCACTAAATTCAATTTGGCTTATCCCTATTATTTTTCGTTATTTCACCATCGAGTGCTGGGAACTCTCCTCCTTTTTGTACATTGTTTATGTGGAGGGATTAGGGTTTCTCCTTGTTCCCGTGTGCACCGGTTTCTTATTTCCTCATTATTATCCAAATTGAGTGCTCTCTACTTTCATAGTTTTTTGACTGTACAGTATTGTGATGCCCCCTTAAGTGGAGGCTTGTATTTACTTACAAAATTGATGATGATCATGATGATATAAGTAGGATCTTATTCAAGTCCACACCAGAAGAGGCATTTGACCATGCCATACCAATAGACCATTTAAAAGAATTGGATAGATTAAAGAAAAAGGTAATAGAACTACACTCAAATGGAAAGAATAGTACAAACAAAAATCGAAACCAAGAGGCTTTAGGATCACGAATCGAACAACAATTAGGATAGATAATCCAGAATTCTGTGATCACTGGTGTCGCATACTGACCCATACATCCTCAGATCTCATTCTGATAGTTGTTGAGGATACCAGATGAGAACTATAAAAAATTGAGAACATCATTGAACAGTCACACCAGAATGATGAAACTGTGAAAAATTTGGGGGACTTAAAAATCCGTTTTGGAAAAATCTATGGAGGATTTGATACATTTCAATCAAAATGTGTAAAGTGGTAAATGATTATCGTACGGTTCATCACTGGATTAGGAATGAAAAATGCTTAAGAACAACCACAGCCTTTTTGAAATAACCAGAAGTACAGACATTGACTCAGACGCCAGTTTCTCGATTGAAAGACCCTATAGATGCAGTCCAGCTCACTGTTTTTTAGAACAGAAAGAGGGATGAGCTAATAAAAAGAGGAACTGCAGAAGCCAACACAAACACAAGGGAACCTCCAACTCTACAATCTAAACAGAGAACATGAGTATGGACAATCTTGTTATAAATCTAGTCATACATTGTCACATGTAGAGACTGCAGACTTAACTAAAGGGCTATCCCTCTCTTTCTTCCCAACAGCTGGGGCAAATCATTTTTATTTAGACGTTGAACTTTTAAACTTGAAATAAACTTTAATTTAAAATATTTTTTTACTACCAAATCTCCAGAGGTTTCAGAAGAGCAGCAGACAGAGGATGAAAAAAAGTACAAAGACTCAATGTAAGTTAAAATCAAAATATATTCTCCCTATTAAGAATTAATCAGTCAGCATGTAAAAACCTTACATAGTTACATAGTAGATGAGGTTGAAAAAAGACGTACGTCCATCAAGTTCAAGCTGTGCTAAATTTAGACAACATATACTTTATCATATATCTATACTTACTAATTGATCCAGAGGAAGGCAAACAAAAAAACCCCAGTGTTATATCATCCAATGATATCTCATAAGGGGGGAAATTCATTCCTTCCTGACTCCAAAAATTGGCAATCGGATTAATCCCTGGATCAGCATTCTTCCCAAGTATACTTGTTTGGTATATCCCTGTATACCTTTCCTTTTAAAAAAGATGTCCAACCTTTTATAGAACAAATTTATTGTATCTGCCATCACAGTCTCCATGGGTAATGAATGCCACATTTTAACTGCCCTTACTGTAAAGAACCCTTTCCTTTGTTGCTGGTGAAATCTCCTTTCCTCCAACATAAAGGGATGCCCCCGAGTCCTTTGTACTGTCCTTGGGATGAATAGTTCATTTGAAAGCTCCTTGTACTGTCCCCGAATATATTTGTATATAGTTAACATATCCCTTCTTAGACGCCTCTTTACTAATGTAAATAAATCTAATTTAGCTAGCCTCTCCTCATAAGTTAGAATTTCCATCCCCTTTATTAATTTGGTGGCTCTTCTCAGCACTCTATCTAGTTCCAGAATGTATTTTCTAAGGAGTGGTGCCCAAAATTGTACTCCATATTCAAGGTGTGGTCTTACTAATGCTTTGGAAAGGGGCATAATTATGTTTTCTTCCCTTTCATCCATTGTCCGTTTAATGCAAGATAAGATCTTGTTTGCCTTTGCAGCTACTGCATGACTTTGGGCACTATTGCTAAGCCTGCTGTCTACAAGCACTCCTAAATACTTCTCCATCAAGGATTCCCCCAATTTATCCCCATTTCATTTGTAAGTCGCCAGTTTACTCTGGCATCCCAAATGCATAACCTTACATTTATCTGTATTAAATCTCATCTGCCTTTACCTGCCCACGTTTTCAGTCTCTCCAATTCCTTCTGGACAGAAATTACATCCTGCTCTGATTCTACTACCTTACACCAGCGGTGCGCAAACTGTGGGGCGCGACCCCCAGGGGGGGCGCGACACTGCCGACGGGGGGCGCGGGGTTTACAGAGGCCCCGCGCGCTTCCCGAAGGCACTTAAATTAAGTGCCGGGGGAGCTGCAGGGCCTCTGTAAACCTAACTTACCGTGGCTCCGGCGGCTTCCTCCCTGCGGCGCCATGGCAACACGGCGTCAAAATGACGCTGCGAGGTCATGTGACGTCACGTTGCTATGGCAACATGACGTCATTACGCCGGAGCGCGGGTAAGTTGGGGTTGGGGGGGGCGCGGGAGCGAGGGGACAGCCGTCAGGGGGGCGCAGGGAAAAAAGTTTGCGCCCCCCTGCCTTACACAATGTAGTATCATCAGCAAAGATGGAGACTTTGCTCTCGATGCCAACCTCAAGGTCAATAAGAAACAAGTTAAAAAGCTGGGGTCCCAGTACCAATCCCTGAGGTACTCCACTCACGACTTTAGCCCAACCTGAAAAAGTTCCATTTATGACAACCCTCTGTTGTCTATCCTTCAACCAGTTTTCAATCCAGGTGCATACATTATTACTGAGTCCAATTTGCTTTATTTTGTACACCAACCTCGTGTGAAACCGTATCAAAAGCCTTTGCAAAATCTAAGTAGACCACATCAACTGCATTATCCTGGTCTAAATTCCTACTTACCTCCTCAAAGAAACAAATAAGGTTGTTTGGCATGATCTATCCTTCATAAATCCATGCTGACTAATGATTTTGTTTTCCATTAGGTATTCCTGAATATTATCCTGTAATAAACCTTCAAGTAGTTTCCCCACTATTGATGTCAGGCGTACAGGTCTGCAATTCCCTGATTGTGATCTAGCTCCTTTTTAAATATAGGCACCACATCTGCTTTACACCAATCTTGTGGTACTGAGCCTGTGGAAATTGAGTCCTTGAATATTAAATGTAATGGTTTGGCTATTGTCTTTTGTCTCTTTGGCTGAGAACTCTTGGATGTATACCATTGGGGCCAGGTGCCTTATTTACTTTAATTTTTTCAAGCCGTTTATGAATTTCATTAATTGTTCATTAATATAGAGGGTGTGGCTTCCTCCTGCGGCACTACTATTGAAATTGATTCTTCCCTGGTAAACACAGCGGAAAATAATTTGTTTAATGCATCTGTTTTCCCTTATCTCCAATACTCTGCTTATAATGCTGATACAATGCCTCTTTTGACTTAAAGAATCTAAACGCCTTCCTCTTCTTGTCCATTTTCTCCCCTACCTGTTTATTTAGCCACATTGACAAATATATATTCATGATGTGGTGGGTGTAGGAGTTTGAGCTAGCTGGGAATTTGTGTTAATCAATTTCTGACTGGTAACATTTGTAATGGAGGTGGGTGGCACCTCCCCCCAGAGCTCACTCCTCCTCACCTTTTTAACCTGGGAGGTCTTTTCATTTTGCTGCAAGAACCGGACCTAGTATGGTTATTTCCCCTCATACAGAGGTAAAGGGAAGGGTTCACAGTGTAGTGTAGGACCTGCATTTTTGGTTATACCTTGACCTTTGGTATACAGCCTTACGACGCTTTGTTCAAATGGTTTAGCTAAATAACCAAGTAATTATTATTATTGAAGTATTTAAACTTTATACTTATTATCATATATGTTTTGTCAATTGGATGTAGCATTGGGCACCCCTGTCTTCTGTTGTATACATTTGCCACGCTCAGTAGCACTCTTTTTTGACATAAATATATTATTCTGAAGCCAGGGTCACGTGTGATGTGTGAATTGCCCCAGATAGCATTAACTCAGCCCCCTTTCCAAATCACTCCAAGTCCTATAATATTACCTTCACTTTATTGGAAAAGCAGCAGTAAATACAGGCACTTGTGGATGGTGTGTAGAAGTGATTTGTAGTTAGAAACAGGTAGAAAGAGATGGCCTTGCCATAGGAGAATAACAGAGATGGGTGCTGTACTCACTGTCTCCAGGGTAGAAAAGGAAGTGAGGAGCAAGGGTCACACTAGAAGTGAGATGGGACAAACTACTGTCAGCAAAGACAGGGGGAGGGCGGAATAGCCCATTCTGAGAAGAATCTGAGAGGTTGCTGTACCAACTCACTGGCTACATGCTCAGAGGCAGAAATGGCAACATATTGATACATCACTCAGGCACTGTGTGTGTGTGTGTGGAACAAATACATGCAGCTGAACTTAAGGAGCTGACAAGCAGAAGCTGCAAAGAAGGGGGGGTTATCAGAGAGAGCAGAAATGGGCTTACTTGTTCCATGACATATTTTCATGATATGGTGGGTGTAGGAGTTTGAGCTAGCTGGGAATGTGTGTTAATGCGCTTTAGTAAGTCCTGGAGTACTACACAAATTATGTTTCTGGATGTACTTATCAGTTACAAAGGAGATGAGTTACACAGCGACTTCTATAAAAAAAAAAAAACACTGATAGATATTCCACACTGCATGCCAAAAATTCCCATTGAGCATCAATGATTAAAACCTTACCCTTCTCAAAGAGCGTAAAAGCAACACAGATTGTAGATAGACCTGACAACCTGAAAGGAGCATTGGACACCATTAAAGAGCGTTTCAGATGCCAACCCAGTAAAGCTAGACCATATACTCTGGCTAAACCCAAAAGAAAGACTATTGCAAACCGCAACATTCCCTACTATTATTCACTCCTTAAAAATGTGGAAAACCCCAACAGTAAAGATTAAAATGATCACACCAATAAGCAATATGACACCCCGGCCTTTTCACCAGGCTTATCCACAAACCAATTTAAATGGTGGGCAACAAGGTTCTTGTACGAGTCAGAAATATTCTAGGCAGAGACAAGATAAGATAATTAAATTCATTAAATTTCAAATTCAACCCACAGAACTATACAGATATATACAGTTTAGAGATTCCAAGTACTGTATGGTCACTACTTAGACCTGGTCTTTACTAAGAACTGTTCCCTTTATGATTTCTCCATCTCATCCCTACTGCTCTCTGACCATCGCCTATCATTCACCACCGCTTATTCCATTCACCTCCTCCTACCTGTGCTACTCGCTACTCTCGAGACCCCGCTAAAGTTACCTTTCTACTCTGATATCTACCCTAAATGCTAACATCTCTTCTCTCTCTCTCTCCTTCCTCTGAAACTGACAAACTTGTCAACTCCTACAACTCTATTCTCTCCTCCTCGCTTGATCTATATGCCCATTTTCGGTTCCGGCACACCCGTCCCTCCACCCACGGCCCTTGCTAAATTCACAAACGCGCTCCCTTCACACTTAAACTCGCTCATCTGAACGCCTATGAGGAAATCTCAGACTCTGGCTGATTTTCTGCACTATAAATTTCTCCTCTCTTGTTTTAACTCTGCTCTCTCTAAGGCCAAACAACACTACTTTTCCTCACTCATCAACACTCATGAATCCAATCCACGCTGTCTTTTTTCTGTATGTGACTGCCCCTTCCGACCTTCTCTCCCACTTCCCATCCTTCCTGCACTTCTCCTCAAGCATTCACCAACTACTTTAAAGGCAAGGTGGATGCTATCCACAAGGAAATTACTTCTGTTTCTTCCCCCTGCTCTCTGCTTCTACCTAAACCTCCTTCCACTCAGCTACTTTTTCTCCGGTTACAGAGTTGGGAAGATTCTAAAATGATCTTCTCTTCTCCTCTACCACGTCCTCTCAATCCCATCTTCTGACACCTTATCATATCTCTTATTTCTGTCTTAATCCCCAATCTCAGCCACATCTTCAATTCCTCCCTGTCCTCTAGCACTTTCCTGTCTTCCTTTAAGCAAGCAGGGATCACACCTATTCTCAAAAACAACCAAGACCCTACGTGGAATGGGATGTTTGGCCATGACCAAACCATAGCTGGCAATCCACCGCAATTCAGGAATACCTAATGGAAAACAAAATCATTAGTCAGCATGGATTTATGAAGGATAGATCATGCCAAACAACCTTATTTGTTTCTTTGAGGAGGTAAGTAGGAATTTAGACCAGGGTAATGCAGTTGATGTGGTCTACTTAGATTTTGCAAAGGCTTTTGATACGATTTCACACGAGGTTGGTGTACAAAATAAAGCAAATTGGACTCAGTAATAATGTATGCACCTGGATTGAAAACTGGTTGAAGGATAGCGCACACTCACAAATGACATTGGAGCCCTGGCCACACAAGGTGCCCTTTAAAGATGGCAGCGGGGGCAGGCGAAGTGCCCTTTAAAGATGGCAGTGAACAGTGGCAAGATGTGAAGCAGAGAGGTGTCCTGCGGTAAGTTGTGCCACGCCCAAACGTCCTCGACTGGACCCAACGAACTAGTACCCTGTATACCTCCCGCCATTTTCCTCCAAATTGCCAGGATGTCTCATATTCTCCCATATGTCTTCCTTAATTTCCATTCTCTCCTGGACCCTTTACAATTGAGCTTCCGTACAGCTCACTCAACGGAGACTGTGCTTACTAAAGTAGCCAATTAACTACATGAAGCTAAATTCCAATGTTACTTTACCCTACTAATCGTACTTGATCTCTCTGCTCTCTTCGATACTGTTGATCACTCTCTGCATATTTTAAACTCTCTTGGTATCCGCAATATCCGCTCTATCCTGGTAATTATCTTACCTTTCTCATCGCACATTTTCTGTCTCCGTTGCTAACATGACTTCGTCTTCTGTCAAGGCTCTGTTCTGGAACCTCTCCTGTTCTCTTTCTGCACAATGTCACTTGGTGACCTCATCAACTCTTTTGGCCTAAGGCAGGCCTGCACAACATGCGGCCCACCGGGGCACCCGGTGCGGCCCGCGACAAACCCCCTTCAACCTCCCCTCCTTCACCCCCCCTCCTTCACCCCCCTTAAACCCCCCCTCCTTCTCCCCCCTTCAACCACCCCCTCCTTCACCCCCCTTCAACTCCCCCTCCTTCACCCCCCTTCAACTCCCCCTCCTTCACCCCCCTTCCCTGGCATTAAGTAGGCGCACGCTCCAGCAGTGTCTGATCCTCAGCCTGATCCAGCAGGGTGACGCGCTCTAGCAGTGTAGCGCGACCCGGAACTTCCGGGTCTGCTGCTAGAGCGTGCATCCCTTGCGCTTCCCTCACGCTTCCCTGTCGCCATCTCTGTTGCCATCTCTGTTGCCATCTCTGTTGCCATCTCTGTTGCCACTGCCGCCGTCACCACCATCGTCAGGTAAGCAT
The DNA here is from genome assembly GCF_040206685.1 of Ascaphus truei. NCBI lineage: Eukaryota > Metazoa > Chordata > Amphibia > Anura > Ascaphidae > Ascaphus > Ascaphus truei. The sequence goes on along the minus strand of NC_134484.1, from coordinate 95,150,561 downwards.
GGCGGGGGGGGGGGGGGTTTCATTCATGCTGGGTGCTGCTGAAATGGAATGGGCTGGGGAGGCTGCTGACACGGGAGGGGGGGGGGCTGCTGACATGGGAGGGGGGGGCTGCTGACATGGAAGGGGGGGCTGCTGAAATGGAATGGGCTGCGTGGCCTGCTGACATGGGGGGGGGCTGCTGACATGGGAGGGGGGCTGCTGACATGGAAGGGGGGCTGCTGACATGGGAGGTGGGGCTGCTGAAATGGAATGGGGGGCTGCTGAAATGGAATGGGGGGCTGCTGACATGGGAGGGGGGCTGCTGACATGGGAGGGGGGCTGCTGACATGGGAGGGTGGCTGCTGACATGGGAGGGAGGGCTGCTGACATGGGGGGGCTGCTGAAATGGAATGGGCTAGGGGGGCTGCTGACATGAGGGGGCTGCTGACATGGGGAGGCTGCTGACATGGGAGGGGGGCTGCTGGAATGGAATTGGCTGGGGGGGCTGCTGACATGGGAGGGGGGGCTGCTGACATGGGGGGCTGATGAAATGGAATGGACTGGGGGGGCTGCTGACATGGGGGGGTGGCTGCTGAAATAGAATGGGCTGGGGGGCTGCTGATATGGGCTGTGGGGGCTGCTGATATGGGCTGTGGGGGCCATTGTGGGGGGCTGCTGAAATGGGCTGTGGGGTCTGACTCTGTTTTCCTTGTGAGGGGGGAGATTAGTGTGAGGTGCAGGGGGGGGAGAGTGATGTGAGGTGCAGGGTGGGGGAGAGTGATGTGAGGTGCAGGGTGGGGGAGAGTGATGTGAGTTGCAGGGGGGGGGAGAGTGATGTGAGTTGAAGGGGGGCAGAGTGATGTGAGTTGCAGGTGGGGAGTGATGTGAGGGGCAGGGGGGAGAGTGATGTGAGGTGCAGGGGGGAGAGTGATGTGAGGTGCAGGGGGGGTGGCATGTGTGTGGTGTGCAGGTGGTATTGTGTGTTTGATGTGGAGGGGGAGTATTATATGTATGGGTGAGGGGGAGAGATGGTGGTATGAGAGATCGCTGGGGAGTCTCGCAAAGGTTGATGATGGGTTTTGGGGAGATATGAGGATGATGATGACGATGATGAAGGGTGCGGGGGGAGATATATATGAGGATGATGATGATGAAGGGTGCTGAGGGAGATATATATGAGGATGATGATGAGAGGTGCTGGAGGAGAGATGATGATAATGATGATGAAGGGTGCTGGAGGAGAGATGATGATGATGATGATGACGAAGGGTGCTGGGGGAGATATATATGAGGATGATGATGAGAGGTGCTGGGAGAGATATATATGAGGATGATGATGAGAGGTGCTGGAGGAGAGGATGATGATGATGATGATGAGAGGTGCTGGAGGAGAGGATGATGATGGAATGATGGAATGATGGAATGATGGAATGATGGAATGATTTTACCCGTGCGGCCCAAATCTTTTTTCCTTGGAGCAGTTTGGCCCTTCTCACTGTATAAGTTGTGCAAGCCTGGCCTAAGGTATCATCTCTATGCAGATGATACACAGATATATCTATCCACCCCCTACCCTCAGTCCTGCAATCCAGTCCCAGGTCTCTGATTGCCACCTGGATATATCATTGATGGCGTTCCACCGCCTTAAACTTAATATGTCTAAAACTGAGCTGCTCATATTTCCCCCTAAATCTGGCCTAATTCCCCCTTTTTCCATCACAGTAAACGGCACTACCATCTATCCTGTCGCCAAAGCACATAGCCTAGGAGTGACATTTGAGTCTTCCCTTTCCTTTTCCATTCACATTCACGGCATAGCCAAACTTTGCCTCTTCCTCCTCCATAATATTGTCAAGATCTGCCCTTTCCTCTGCCTTACTATATTCTCCCCTGCAATGAATACAAAATTTGTTTGCTAGAATAATTTCACTTGCTCCTGAAACAGCATCCGCTCCTCTCCTTCTTAAATCCCTCTCCTGGCTTCCCATAAAACTTCCCCCGTAACTAATGGGGCTACTGGTACTGCCGTTACCATTGCTCACAGAAGGCCTGAGCCTCTGCCACTGGGAGCCTAGGGTGATAATGCGATCTCCTCGGTGCAGCGCCTCCACCTGAGAGGGATCCCTGCGTAGCGGGATAGCCCCTCACAGGAACAATGTACCCAGTAATTACACACACGTTATGGTATAATAGTATTTATAAGACACCTAATCAGCATAACTAATACAATACAAAGCATACTATATATATATATATATATATATATATATATATATATATATATATATATATATATATATATATATATATATATATATATATATATGCAAATATAGCTGTATGCTCATCTGCATGTCTTAGGCAGGTCTGCAACCCCGCCTTTCCCCATTATCACCCAGCATACAGCACTTCCACTGCAGCAAGGGATTCTGGGAAATGACATGCAAATGAGCACACAGTGTCACTTTTTGCCTCAATAACCATTTTTAACATGGTTCCCTATAGGCTTAAGCTTGCTGCATGGTCACAGCTTTGAGCAAAGCCAGGGTTAAGGTGCATACCCAGAAAACCACCCACAGACAGCTGTTTCGACCTTGATGGGTCTCATCAGTGTGGGGTTGATTTTACTGGGAATGCAAGAGAGGCTTATGGGATAGGCCAAACCATACTACTGAGTTAAGTTATGGTGAGTAAAAAAAGTGACAAAAACCCTCCACAGGAAAGCAAATATGCAAATATAGCTGTATGCTCATCTGCATGTCTTAGGCAGGTCTGCAACCCCGCCTTTCCCCATTATCACCCAGCATACAGCACTTCCACTGCAGCAAGGGATTCTGGGAAATGACATGCAAATGAGCACACAGTGTCACTTTTTGCCTCAATAACCATTTTTAACATGGTTCCCTATAGGCTTAAGCTTGCTGCATGGTCACAGCTTTGAACCCTGGCTGTGCTCAAAGCTGTGACCATGCAGCAAGCTTAAGCCTATAGGGAACCATGTTAAAAATGGTTATTGAGGCAAAAAGTGACACTGTGTGCTCATTTGCATGTCATTTCCCAGAATCCCTTGCTGCAGTGGAAGTGCTGTATGCTGGGTGATAATGGGGAAAGGCGGGGTTGCAGACCTGCCTAAGACATGCAGATGAGCATACAGCTATATTTGCATATTTGCTTTCCTGTGGAGGGTTTTTGTCACTTTTTTTACTCACCATAACTTAACTCAGTAGTATATATATATATATATATATATATTGTATGCTTTGTATTGTATTAGTTTGCTTTGTATTGTATATATATATATATATCCCCGCAGGGTATTCCCCCTGTACTTGTGGTGCAGGGGCACAAGAGCCCTAGTGCAGCAAAACACTTGACAAGGTACAGGCTCACCCCTGCTGTTTAGTCTGCACACACTCACTCTGCTCACAACAGCTCCTTGCAGCACTGCCTACCTCTGGCATCATGAACCTGCTATGTCTTCTAACTTTTTTCTTTCTCCTGGCCTCATGGAGATGTTACTCCCTCTATCCACTACAAACTCCTCCATCCTGGCCCACACCCAACATCACCATACACCCTGGACTACTCAAAAGCCTTGCACTATCTACTGAATGTTGGTGGAGAACTCTAAAAACCAGCACACCAACCACCGCACACTCAAATGGAAAACACCACAAATTTACAACTTGCAAACTACCACCCAAATTTCTACTCATACTATTACTCTCTCTAGCAGGTGATGTTGAAACTAACCCAGGTCCTCCCATTTCAGCTCTGTCCCATGCCCCTGAGAATTCCACCTTTAAATTCCAAAAAGGGCTATCTGTCGCCCATATAAACATCCGGAGCCTGCTGCCCAAACTGGATGAACTAAGGGCATGGTGCCTTATGCATAAACCCAAAGCCATCGTTCTTACAGAAACATGGCTATCCTCTAAAACCCCTGATGCAAATATCGCCATACAGGGATACTCCATTTTTAGGAGAGATAGGTCAAAGAGAGGAGGAGGGGTGTTATTTTATATTGCAGACACCTTACAATTTACACTGTTACATTGCCCACCAAGTCCACCCTCTTTTGAAACTCTAGTTGGCAAAATCTGCCTCCCCTTTTCTAAGCCCATCTTGCTTGCTGGTATCTACCGCCCCCCTAAAGCCCCTAAAGCCCCTCTACAATCTTTGACTGATATCACCCAATTTCTTGGCTCCATTTCCTCTCTGAATGAGAAGAGTGAGCTGCTAGTTCTAGGAGATTTCAACTTCAATTGGCTTGACCCTAAAAACCACAAAATCCAGATACAACTCAAGTCACTTAACCTATCACAACTCATTTCCCAACCCACACGGATAAACCTGAAATTGCATAACCATTCCTTGCTAGACTGGATTCTCTCCTCAAACCCCAGCAGAATCCAATCCTCTGGCATCCTTCCTGATATTTTCAGTGACCATGCAATAGTGTACAATTAAACCGCCCCATTCAAGCCCTAAAGTTCTCCTCACTAGAACATTTAAAAACTTTAACCCACAACAGTTTCTGGATGACCTTACCAACTGCCCATGGCACAGAATCGATTTAATTCCCGACCCTGATTCTGCGCTCGACTATTTCCAATCCGAGTTCTTAAAACTCTGCGATACCCATGCTCCACTATGCAGAATAAGGGTACGGGGTGCCCACCTTCCATGGGTTACACCTGACCTTATAGCACTCTACCAGTTCAGGGATGCCTTGTGGAAAAGCTACAAAGTAACTGGCACTACCAAGGATCTCAATCACTACAGATGCCTGCGGAACGTGTGCACAAGGCAAACAAGGTATGCAAAAGCACAATATTACTCTGACAATCTCCACCAAAATACATCAAACCCAGCTAACTTCTGGAAGGTTATCAACAATATATTCCAGGCTCCTAACCATCAACAACCAAGTAATATCACTAAGGGGGATACTACTCTGACAAACCCCACTGACATTGCAAATGCATTCAATGATTACTTTGTGGGGTGTGCCACTAACTTATTAGCGAAACGCAGCACAAACCCCAAACATGAATCTCATCCTGGGAGTATCCCTACAGTCCCACCCCCTCCCAACACTGCCCACAATTTTCAATTTAGCCCAGTATCTGAAGAGGAGATTACACAAGCGCTCCTCAAATTAAAACTAAGCAGCCAATGTGGACCCGACTTACTACAATCTAGGTTCCTACGACTTGGTGCCCCAGCCATTGCCAAACCAATTGCGTCCATAGTCAACTCTATCCTGTCTGCAGGCCATATCCCTAAGACCTGGAAAACTGCCAGAGTTGTCCCAATCTTCAAAAGTGGGGACAAAAACACTGTCTCAAACTACAGGCCAATCTCACTTCTCCCAATTCTATCCAAAGTTATAGAAAAATGTGTCCACTCCCAATTAAGCGATTTCTACACCAAGACAAATTTCCCTAGCCAATTCCAGTCTGGGTTTCGTCCCAAACACTCCACCGTAACTACCCTGCTAAAAGTTTGCAATGAAATCCAGTGTGGAATGGAACGGGGACAACTCACTGGTGCAGTATTCCTAGATTTTGCAAAGGCTTTTGACACAGTTGATCATGTTATCCTGCTTAACAAACTCCAGAGCTCTGGAATAGGGAAACATGCTTTCCCAATCTTTGTTCATGCTGTTCTATTCAATATGCAAGTAGGTTAGATACCATCACATATTCCATGAATATATTTGAATATTAATATATCACTAAGTCTAGGGTCAACTCATAAATAAGTGACTTATATAAGAAGCATCTTATGTTGTCCACTAAAGTGATTAGCTAGGACTATATTCTTATGTATATGCATTTGATTACAATAATTATTCTATATTTTGCACTTGAATTGTGGTCATGTTCAGTCCACGTTCCACAAACTACCAAGTATCACCTACACAGGCATAGTTCATTATGAACCTAATGGGGGCCATTTATAGCACTTAGCTGTAAATTTATTAGAGTAATATAATGCCCCATACATACTACAAATACCCACTGTCTATGCCTGTGTTGATCTACTGCTATTATAGTATTGAAATATGTTTTTAACTCTGTTTTTTTTTTTATCTTATTGTACATTGTTGTTAATAAAGTTTGTTTTAGGAAAAAAAAGAGAAAAAAAGACAGTCAGATAACATTACCATACCACCTGACTGGCCCAGCCAATGGCTGTGTACGCCGCGTCACCGCGACCCGTTGCGACGCGGGACGATGACGTCACACCCGGCAGCGCGAGGCACAGTACAGGTGAGTATAAATCACGCAGTTTTATACTTGTTTGTCACCTTGATAAAGTGCCTCGTGCACGAAACGCGTAGGTGCGTTCGTGTGGCTTTGCTGTTCCCCTGCTGCACCACCCTGCAATAAACCTGACCTGTTATTCAGCTGAGTGCTCACTTTGTATTTTTTCCGGTCTCATTGGGAGTTGGAAAATGAGGCAGTGCAACGCATCTTCACCTATCTTCCTGCTGGCTATCTATCTGGATGAACTGCACGCCCTGGATATCTGGAAGTCCTGCAAGCACTAAGGTAACAGGGCCAGAGCGCCCCTACATATATGCATATGTTTACCAGTGCCTCTGTTCATTTTATATTGGTTACTAGGGGGGGCTGTTATGGTGTTTCAACTGTGGTCATGTGGACCCCACTAGACTCCTAGCCCGCACCTGATAATTGCCATATCATTCATGGACTGTCCATTGCTATCCAGTATTATTTACATATATTATTGAGGAACTTTGACCAATTTGGACGCATCACTTTTCTCTTGTTTCTGGTTCATATCGCAGTGATTGCTCATTGGACTGATTTCCATTATATTCTAAGTGATACACTCTTTACAGGTCATTCTATCATTGGCTATTGCATAAGTGGTGGTGCATGCATTTTTTCCCCAATTCTACACGTGTTAGAAGGGGAGTTACACGTTGATAAATGGAAAGTATCTAATTATTTGCCAAAGAAGAAAGACAGATACATATGTTAATTAGACATCAATTCAAAGTTTTTTTCAATACTCTTTTCCATTTTTTCTGTAACAATGGACATCGAAGAGACTGAACATGTTGACCCTGATGATCCCACTAACTATATCTCTGGGTATTTTGATAATACACACAGGCTTAGAAAAGCAAAAAAAGTTTTTGAAAGCCAAACTATTTTGGACTGTGAGGATCTGACAGATCTGGAAGATCATTTCCAGAAACTTAGCAAACTTATGATTAATGATACCAGGATTTGGTGGGACCTCATCTCACTTGAAAACTACTTGCTTGTTAAAAGGATCCCGAGAGGTTTGAGAGTTAAAAAATCCCCTACGTTTGGGTTTGTAAGCCCCCAATTTGAAAATGATTGGAAAAGCATCTTAAATGATTGCTCATTCAAATTGATTGAACTTATTGTGAAATTAAAAACTAAAGAAAAGCTGGTTCTTGAAAAAGAAATTAAGGACTTACAAACATACCTGGCCAAGTTCTGTAGAATGGAAGGTTTCAAAGAATTAGATCATAATCTGGAAAAAAGTGTTAAAGACATAGAAAAATCCATTATGGACAAAAAACAACAAAAATTCGAGAGGGATAAGTTAGATTACGTACGACACCAAGTGTATACATGGGAAAGGACAACACCCAATAAACGTAAAAATAAAGATACACGTCCCTATCATTCAACACCAGACAATAAATCCAGTCAACACAGAAAATCTATTCTGAAACCTGGAGGATATTCTAACACTGCTTATAGTGGAGACTCTGATACAGCGGACACTGAAAATATGGCACAAACAGTCTCTTTCTTCACCACGCATGAAGAAGATAATTCCCAATCAGATGTGGATGCCCCCAAAGAACAACGCCCCTTTTGGGAGAGGAAGTATAAAGAAAGAGAATCAGACCAAAGATCCCAACAAGGACATTCCTCTGAGTCCCTTAGAACGTCTGAGGTTCCAAAAAACCCAAAAGGACGAGGCGGGGGACAAAAACAACAAAATCAAAAGGGAGCTCCATCAAAGAGAAAGAAAAACTTTTAAATCAAGAATGCGGTGTGATAAACATCTCCAATGTAGTACTCTCAGATGACGAACTATATCTATTGAACAAGGGCTTAGGATATGTTCCTGACACTGATTTCAACCTCTTTCAAACTGTGGTAGATTTGAACAAATTTATCAGGAAGTGTACTCTTAAAAAATTCTATCATGATAAGAATAATCAGGAAAGTGTTAATATCAGTGCAATATCTGATCCTGACTGTATTTCTTCCTATGTAAATAATGATGTCAACATTAATTCATTTAGGGAACAGTGTCTGGTCCAGGACATGGAGGAGATTCAGGGATTCTCAGACCCTGAATTTAACCCTGAGAATTTCCTGGGTAATTACAAAACAGGTTTGAGGAGAAAATCTACATTTTTCCCTACGTTTATTAAAGGAAAGTTTTTATCTACATTTGAGTCTCTAGTAGAGAGAGACCTTAGACTCCTACAGAAAGGATTTTCATTTACTAATACACATGATTACAAACATGATGATAATTTATCTGTAAATGAAAGACAGGCATTAAAAGATCTACAAACCAATAAAATGCTGGTAATAAAAAAAGCTGATAAGGGAGGGGCGGTGGTGGTGCAGCATAGGGATGACTATCACAGGGAGGCCTTGCGCCAACTTGGTGATCAGACTTCCTATGCTGCACTACCCTCTGACCCCACCCCCACATTTCAAAGAGATCTCAAACATCTACTAGATGAAGGCTCTATGTTAAAAGTATTAAATGAAAATGATATTGACTACCTGTTTAAACCCATGCCCACCACGCCCGTGTTTCACCATCTCCCGAAGATTCATAAGACATTGGTGTCCCCTCCTGGGAGGCCAATTGTCTCTAGCATTGATTCTTTGGGAGATGGTGTTTCACGGTACGTGGATTTTTTCCTACAGACCCTTGTCCAACAATTGCCCTCGTACATTCGGGATAGTAGTGATTTATTAACCACTCTAGACCAAATTGTATGGAATCATAATATGGTGTGGGTGACGCTAGACGTCACGTCATATACCATCATTTCCCATGAACATGGCTTGACAGCAGCACGTCACTTTCTTAATCAATCTGATTTAGCACAAGCACAAGTCACTTTCCTTTTAGATGCTATTCACTTCTTACTCACTCACAATTTTTTTCTGTTTGACAGGGTGCACTATCTCCAGAGACGTGGAACGGCTATGGGCACGAGCTTTGCCCCATCATACGCCAACCTCTTTATGGGGTGGTGGGAGTCGTTCCATGTCTTTGGAGATAAAAATAGATTTAGAGAGCACATTATATTTTATAGACGCTACATAGATGATCTCCTGTTTATTTGGGTAGGAGACATCACCACACTCTTAGAGTTTATTTCGTCACTTAATGACAATGAGTTTAATCTCTCTTTCACTTTTTGTTATCACCATCAGCACATTTATTATTTAGATTTATGTTTATACATTGATACTGCACTCTCCATTCAGACCACACTTTATCGTAAACCGAATTCACGGAACACGTTCTTAAGACCAGATAGTTGTCACCCTCAAGCCACGTTCATGGGGATACCGAAAAGCCAATTCATCAGAACCCGCCGCAATTGTTCTAATGATGATGAGTTTAAAATTAAATCAGAAGAGTTATACGTTCGCTTTCTACAGAGAGGCTACAAAAAATCTGATTTAGACAGATTGCTTGATGGGGTGTGGAAGATGGACAGAAACAGTCTTCTTAGACATAAAACCGTGAAAAGATCAAGATCTGATCTTAGTCCGTCTTTCATAACACCATTCAGCAAACAAGCACAATCCATTAAGGCCATCTTCAAGAAACATTGGAGTGTTTTGTCACTTGATTCTGTATTGAAACCGTATGTGTCGCTAGGCCCAAATATTATATTTAAAAGGGCCAAAACGATAGCTAATACACTATCACCCAGTCTCTTCACTGCAGCAGATGAGAACAAATCCCCTTTACCAAAAGGAATGTTCACATGCACTAATTGTAAAGCGTGTGCTTCAATAAATCAGGGTAAAACTTTCACCTCTACAGTCACGAGATTGACGTATAACGTCCCCTGCTTTATTAACTGCAACTCCACGTTTATAATATATTTACTCAAATGTGGATGTGGACGCCAGTACGTGGGGAGGACCACTAGAAAACTAAAGATTAGAATCCTAGAACATCTCCGATTAATTAAGAATAAAGATCTAAATCACCCTGTACCAAAACATTTCTCTAATTGTCCGCATGGTAATGCCAATCGTTGTACAGTACAAGGCATTGAACACATTCCCGCCTCCCCCAGAGGAGGAGATAGAGTTAAGATGCTAGATAGACGGGAATCTTACTGGATTTTTACTCTGAGGACTAGGGAACCCTTTGGCATGAACATTGATTGGGATATAAGTCATTTTCTAAACTAATTAAAACAATTTGTATTTTGGGTTTTTTCATATAGATAGGTCCACATTATCACTGTTCAGTATTTTTATGTAACAATGCACTTTGTATTATTTTTTATGCACTGATGCACTCTTTTTTTTTTTTTTTTTTTATTCTTTTAGTAATAATATTATGGACACAGACTAATTCATTAATTAAAATTGTCATTAACCCTCAATACTTATATATATTTGTTCTAATTTTTCTCTTCCTGTTTTGCTTTCCCAATCTTTGTTCATGCTGTTCTATTCAATATGCAAGTAGGTTAGATACCATCACATATTCCATGAATATATTTGAATATTAATATATCACTAAGTCTAGGGTCAACTCATAAATAAGTGACTTATATAAGAAGCATCTTATGTTGTCCACTAAAGTGATTAGCTAGGACTATATTCTTATGTATATGCATTTGATTACAATAATTATTCTATATTTTGCACTTGAATTGTGGTCATGTTCAGTCCACGTTCCACAAACTACCAAGTATCACCTACACAGGCATAGTTCATTATGAACCTAATGGGGGCCATTTATAGCACTTAGCTGTAAATTTATTAGAGTAATATAATGCCCCATACATACTACAAATACCCACTGTCTATGCCTGTGTTGATCTACTGCTATTATAGTATTGAAATATGTTTTTAACTCTGTTTTTTTTTTTATCTTATTGTACATTGTTGTTAATAAAGTTTGTTTTAGGAAAAAAAAGAGAAAAAAAAGACAGTCAGATAACATTACCATACCACCTGACTGGCCCAGCCAATGGCTGTGTACGCCGCGTCACCGCGACCCGTTGCGACGCGGGACGATGACGTCACACCCGGCAGCGCGAGGCACAGTACAGGTGAGTATAAATCACGCAGTTTTATACTTGTTTGTCACCTTGATAAAGTGCCTCGTGCACGAAACGCGTAGGTGCGTTCGTGTGGCTTTGCTGTTCCCCTGCTGCACCACCCTGCAATAAACCTGACCTGTTATTCAGCTGAGTGCTCACTTTGTATTTTTTCCGGTCTCATTGGGAGTTGGAAATTGAGGCAGTGCAACGCATCTTCACCTATCTTCCTGCAAACATGCTTTAAACTGGTTTCAGTCCTACCTATCAGGAAGATCCCAACATGTGTCCATCTCAGGCTCTAACTCCAACCCCCTGGATATCACCTGTGGTGTACCGCAAGGCTCTGTTCTGGGGCCCCTACTCTTCTCAGTGTTCATTAATGATCTTCCCACAGCTTGTAAGGAAGCCTCAATACACATGTATGCAGATGACACAATCCTGTATGCACACAGCCATAGCCTCTCTGACCTTCAACACATACTTCAGTCTGACTTTTTGAGACTCGAAAACTGGATTTCCCAAAACAAATTGTTTTTAAACACTGACAAGACTGTAACAATGGTATTTGGGACCAAGACTAAATTTGTAAAGCTTCCAGTGACTGAGCTCCTGATTAGAACCAACGCTACCACCACCCTAACACCTGTCACTAGTTTTAAATACCTGGGCTTATGGTTTGACTCCCACTTAACATTCGGGATGCACATTGATACCCTGACAACCAAGACCTATGCCAAACTAGGGGTACTTTACAGGAACAAATCCTCCCTAAGTCTCCTGGTCAGAAAGCGTATTGCACAGCAGATGCTAATGCCAATTATTGACTATGGAGACATAGTATATGGCTCGGCTCCTCAAACCCACCTTAGCAAACTTGACACCCTCTACAATTCAATTTGTCGTTTTGTTCTCCAATGCAACTACAACACACATCACTGCGAAATGCTCAAAGAACTAGATTGGTCATCACTAGAGTCTAGGCGCAAAGTTCACCTTTCCTGTCTCACCCTCAAATACTTTCTGGGCAAGCTACCCAGCTACCTGAACAAGCTCCTCACCCCTACCACATGCAGTACCTATCCCCTGAGATCAGACTCCAAAAGACTATTCATGGTCCCAAGACTCAACAAGGTATCCGGATGTTCCTCCTTCTCCTTCCGTGCACCCCAAAACTGGAACAACCTACCAGAGACTCTCATATCCACCACCAGCTTAAGTTCTTTCAAATCTAAGGCTGTCTCACACTTTAATCTGGTCTGTAACTGTTTCATACGCTCATAATATATATTTTCTTTAACTGTGCACGCAATGTCTTGTATATAATGTATACCTTGTTCATTTATGTAACTGTATTTGTAACCATGTATTATTTTGTTTTACTCTGTGCCCAGGACATACTTGAAAACGAGAGGTAACACTCAATGTATTACTTCCTGGTAAAATATTTTATAAATAAATAAATAAAATAAATAAATAAATATAAATAAATAAATAGTGTGCTTCCCACAATGTCACTCCCACCCAAGTATGAGGCGTAGCACGTCTGTGGACTAGTGGTGCACTTGTTGGTATACCTGCCCGGGGCTGCAGCACCCGGGCGTAGCTGAACAACAATCAACGGTCAGTCTGCTAAAACGACGCCTTCTGCCTCCGCGTGGGGTGGCCTCCAGCTGGAGCGTCCCACCATAGATAGTCTCTGAACGTAGGTGGTCTGGTCCCAGACCACAAGGCCGCAAATCACCGCGCGGCGTCATCACTGACATCTACCCTCAATACTGACACCTACTGGGGAAAGATACCTGACTATGGGCTTTCCCTGTAGCAACCACAAGCTGAGGATGAATGGGGTCTAACTGGGACCTAAAAGGGATGATCTGGCCTAGTCTTAGTGCCACTGACACTGAGACCCTACCTTCCCCTTCTGCATCCATGCTCCAACTGACTACCTCGCGCTCTCAGCGCGCCAAATGTATCAATCCTCTCCTCAGAGGATCCTAGCAGCTCTATTGGCTAACACTGCCCACCTGATTAGAGCGCCCCAGTTGATTCTGGGATATGTAGTTCCCCTGCGAACCATTCCTACCATGGCCGCCGCTCTACCAAGGCCTCTCGGTAATGGCCGCCGGGGTCGGATCTCCTCTGCGCATGCGCGACCCTCTACAATGCCAGTGCCCTGCCTGGGTGTCCGCAACAGAGCTCCGGAGCTCCCTCCACTGCTCTCCCGCCGGCCGCCGCAACTCGGGACACCCCACAGCCCCCACCGGAGTTGTCCCGATAGCCGTTGCCCTCCCGCAGCCCGGAGGTAAGAGGGGGACATGCCTACACCACTATAAAGGAGAACAGTTACAAACTACTTCATAGATGGTATCACACCACAAAATATATCCTCAGACCTCATAACAGTGTTTTCAAAATTGTGATTTGCGGGGCACTTTCTACCATACCTGGTGGGAAAGTCCCTTACTAAAAACTCTATAGACCCAAGTGTTCCAACTTATTAGTCACTTACTGCAGACAAGTCATCCAAACCCAGCTATAGCTTTATTATTTAACGACCTCCAAACATTAACTAAGTAGAATACAAACTTATGACATGTTCTTTTAGCAACCAGATGCAGTATTGCCTTTAATTGGAAACAAGAGGCCCCGGTAATGATGCCAATTAAAAACAAAATCCATCAAACCATGGTGTTTGAAAAGATGTCTGAATTCCGAAAGAACAATATTAATAAATTCCAGATGGTATTGAATCCATGGCTCTCAGAAATAGAAATCATAATAGAAATCTATTAATTTTCTAACCCGGGCCCTTTGTGGGGTACAAAATCATACAAGATTCCCTATCTGTTCAACCAGGTACATGGTATGTGTTCAGCAGAAGGATGTATTATACAGATCAAAACTATGGACCAAAACGTCTTGTATTTATGTATCAAATAGGACTTGTAAGTATTAAATTAAATGTATAATATCCCTGTACAAATTGTATTTTACTGTATACTATTTATGTTGTAACCCATTTATTTTCCCTGGTATGTTTGGTCCCAACCCCTCTTTTGCTTTTTGTAGTCCTTCCTAAACATTCAATAACAATAAAAATGTCAAAATAAACAACAACAAAAAGAGTGGTTTTAGAGCAAAGAGCCAACACATTTGCTGGCGAGAAACAGATACAGAAACCACAGAAACACACAGACAGCATTGTGTTTGTGACCAAATACACAACAGCCAGTAAATTCCATAGGAAAATGATTCATGCACATTGACATCTATTACAACAAGATGACATTTTAGTAAACATTGCTCCAAACCACAGACAGTTGCCCACAAGAGAAACAAAAGCATTGCTAATCAACTGGAAGAAGCAGATGATACAAAATATAACAAAACATTACATTTTTTAAACATTGGCGTCCCTGGTTGTTATAAATGCCTAATTTGCTCAGTATGCAACAGTTTAATTTGGGGTAATTACTTTACACATCCCGAAGGGCAAGACAATTCCTATTACGTCACGCATCACTTGCATCGCTACACATGTAATTTACTTACTCAAATGGTTATAAATAGAGAAAACTAAAAGAAGGCTAAAAACAAGATTAATTGGGCACAAAGGTAAAATAGCTCATGCAGAGCATGAAACTACATTGGTTCAACATTGCAAATCTCACAGACACAGACACACGCATCACTAAAAATCAGGGGCATTAAACAAATCACCGTAGCTCAGGACTAGATAAGGATGCTACTTTATGAAGGAGAGAGACTTACTGGATGTACACCCTACAAACAGTACTGTACATCCATCAGGACTTAATGACAATTTACCATGTGTGTTGTTTTCTCGACAGTAGGTCACTCACTTAGAAAGTGCTTACTGTTTTTTCTTGCCTTCTCCCTTAAAAACTTTTTTTACAGCTTAAACTATCCGTCGCTGATATCAATAGGGATTTACGGCTGATAAGAACCGCTGCATCAAACTACTGTATATGAATTAGGGCCCTAAACCATGGATAGTATTGTAATCTATAAGATCTACCGAAAGAAAATTATATATTATTTTTCTAGGTAAATATTAGCGTTTTTCTGGCTTGAACATGGTTAGCACCAAAAACATCTTCAGCCCTTATACGTACAAAAAAACCCACAAAAAACAGTTAATACTCACACATTTGATCATTGGGTCTTAATGGGACTAATGTCCGTGTGAAAGATTCTCACATCTATATATAAAAAAAAAAATGTTTTGGAATGTATTTGCAATCTTTACTTAAAACTATTCATACTATCTAAATATGCATGGGGCAAATAAGAAATCACCAGAGTGACAGTAAAATAGGTAACACATACAAAGATCTGTGCTGGCATTGCAGGCAGAGTAGTATAAGCAGACTGGGCCAGAAGATCTTTATCTACTCATAAATTCTATGTTTCCATGGGATATGCTTCAGCAACAATCCTATATAACTAGTGAGAGTAAAGATCAAACAAATGTGTATTTGTGTTGCGTGCTTGAACTTGTCTGCTGTCCTAAGAGTACACATTGGTAAAACTTGCAGGCTGGTTGTTTGGCCGCAGCGACCGTTAATAAAAATCCTATTGTTGCACTGTTTGGATAAAAATTTCTGAACGAGTTTCTGGGTTATGTGTCGTATCTCTGTACAAAGCTTCAGAAGGTACTATGATATATAAAAGAGAAATGTACTGTAAGGGTAAACTAACTCCCACTATGAGCAGTCAGTGTATGATCTCTGCAAAGGTATCACTTTAAAAATACCCGAGTGAAAAAAACGTTTTTGAGACATCTGAAAAACAATGTCTATCCTTAGTCTCTAGTCTCCCCCACCCTGGTCTTGTGTATTCTCCACTGTAATACGCAATTAATATATTGTCACCGCATACAGAAACGGATTACAAATCTTCATATTAAGATCAGCGTAATGTTAATTAATTAATGTCATGAGCTTAAAAAAGGTGTACTGCCTTTTTAACTGTGATTTTACTATGCCTGGAGGCTGATTTTTCCCCAGAGGAACGCATCTCCAGTTATATAATGAAAGTCAATGGGAAAATAGGGTTTGGTAAACGGAATACCGCTTTATGGACAACTTTTCAGGAACGTATCTGTTCTGTATAATTTCATGGTCAACAGCGACATCTACAGGAGTTAGTTTGTCTGCTGACATCCCATAATAACTAACCTGATTGGCTGGGACTGTTCTTAGGGTGTGGGTGTGGTGTGTAAGGGGGAAAGTATAATTATCATAGTTTCAGTATGTTGAGTAGGTACCTCAGGGAAGAGCACGTCGAGTACCTTGTCCACTTCACACAATAGACAAGGCTGTATTGTATACCGAGTCTATTAAAAGTGAAGTTACTTCAAGGAACATCTTCGTGTCAGAATCATCCTCCTTTCAATAACTTTCTATGGTGTGCAAAACGAAACCTACAGGTCTACAGACCTCCAGTTTAACCCTGGGGTGCATTTATACTGTTGTTGTTTCTCCCAGATGTTTGTCAATTAGAATGCTCACAATTATTTTAGTGTTCGTTCCTATTGGTTGATGCTTAAAAAATTCAGCTACTTTGAGCAGCTGCAAGAGAGGACACATACTGTATGTATAAATGTTGAAGACACACATATTCGTATACACTGCACAGTTGTCAAATTGCTGTGTAGAAAGTAGCGGTACTTTGTTCCATCCTAGAATGGACAACCATTTTAAACATTTGTGCTGTACTGTAGATCAAAGGTGTAGGAGCTGTATTAGTCTTTTGGACCAATACAGCGACTAGAACTGTGAATGACATCATGGAAGACATCGCAGTTCACCACTCAGCGAGCTCAACAACAAAAAGTAAGCCCAACTCAACAGTGACATCTACTTCTTAACAACATGCAAAAAGAACAGCTCTGTACCCAAAGATTACAAATATACTATCCACTTAGAACAGGGAGAGCAAAGCAGAAGTGATCTGCTACCAGTGCTCAAGGGCCAAAAAGCGTAGGAATGTCCTTAGAATTATAACACACGTATGAGGCACTAACATGAGCAAATGAACAGTTCTCAGCGGACAAAATAACGCAGGTTGGGGGAGGGGTGATAAGGGGTGACAATAAGAATCGCCGACTGTCTTCAATGAGAACAGCCTGGCTAATGCTACGTCACCCTCTGCCCACTCTGCCAATGAAATACCTGCTATCATGCTGCTTGTATCCAGTGTATCCACGCTGAAGAGGAGATAATCCACCGGAGTAAGTGCCTCCAACTGTGTGTATATAGAAATCCATGTTCCACCAGCAGGAGTAATGCCTTGTAGACATGCAGAGAAAACTGTGCAGGTTGCTGTTATGTGTGAAGCCGGGTGTGATGTCATAGCCACGCCCACCTGTCGCTCACAGCACAGACCTGTACACACAAAGTGTGCTTCACGTGCATGCACATTAGCGCATGCGCGAGCGCACCAACTATGCAACAAGCCTACAGTATATTGCGACCAACATGCTGAAACTCCTGGCGTGAGCTGAAAGTTTAGATTAATAAAAAATTTAAAATAAAGGGAGTAGTGGTTTCATCACACTTCCATCACTGACCTATGTCACATACACAGCAGCACAATGCATATGTTTAATAGATTTGGGGGTATGCCTGTATGTATCAAGTCAAAAGTGGTGCAATTTCAGGGCACAAAAAATCCCATTGAAATGAATAGGAATTTTTCTTTGATGCACCAGGAGCAATGATTTTGCGCCAGAATTGCCCCACTTTCCCCTTGATACACATGCCCCATCATGTTGATAACCATAGATAACATAGAATCCCTTTACTCACTGTGCCGCTGCTTCCAGTTTACCTGCTGGCACAGCAGACCCAGCTGAAACGTGACTCCCCGCTGTAGGAAGATCAACTACCAAGACTGAGGATTACAAACAGAGAGGGAGTCGCTGGTCTGTATGCAGAGTGTCTGTGTGGTGACACACACCCACATTGCCTGATATTTTCAGCTACATTGTAAGTAGCCAATTTTCTACCTGCTTATAAAGTTGCCTTTTAGTACTTCACTATTGTGGGCTTTTTTAAGCCTCTTTAGGATCAAAGAAATTGGGACTTTGTTACCACCTTGGGCACCTTCCGATGACACATTGTATATCAGTATTGTTTATTTATTGATCCACTGATTTGCGCCCTTTATTCATATTGTTTGGTTTTATATACGTTAACCTTGGTGTGAGGTTAGGAATTTTGAGGCAGCATGTAACGGTCTTTTGATAATTTCTTATTTTGGTATTTTTGCGCACCTAAAACAAAAAAAAACCACACACCTTACCTAATAAGCAATCAAGTTAATTATATGCATTTGTGTGAGCAATCTAAAAAAATAACAATAAAATTGTGCAATAGCGTAAAATACACATAAAACAGAAGAATAAGTCTGTATCTCTGTAAATACAAACATATTGAAACAATAACTGAGAATAACCCTGGATACATATGGTGAAAACCCAAATAATAGGGAGACAAAGGTTCTTTGGACACATTATGCAAATTATACAAAATTGTGTTAATCTATGCGTGTGATTTTAATTATAATTGGTGTTTCACCATTGTGCATCAACCAAAGCTATCAGATTGAGTGTGATACATTTTGAATAAATATGTGAATTTAAATTTCAATAAATGTGAATAATCTTGTTGAGTTAAATAAATGTGTTTTGTGAATATAAATAATTATAGATACATATAGTGTTTTGTGTTTAATGTACATTTATATGTAAATTTAAATACGCAAGAAAAAAATGATAAGTGTGTGTCTGTTAAAAGGTAATTGTGTGAAAAAATGAAGAAGAAAAAATAATTATGGTGGTAGTTCCAGACACTCATTTAATCCACCAGGCATCAGGGTGTTCAGCCTAAACATCCAGTATGTTTCCTGTCGGCACAGGGTGCAAAACCTATCACCTCCAGAGCTCAATGGGGAGTGATGGGGAGGGATGGGTGGGTGAGAAAGACGACATGTTCAAGATCCATAATTTTAAAGATGAAATATCTTTATTATGTACCCTGAAGAAATGTTTGGGAACACCATGCATCTGGGCACCAAGATATTACAGGCAGTCCTTGTTTTACAACGAATGGCTTATCCAACGCTATGCAATGCGTACCTATGTTCTTTTTTACAACGCCAAAACGGCTTATCCAACGCTCTTGTGACGCTTTGCAAAGTTGTTTGTGTGTATATAATATATATATATATATATATATATATATAATATATTATATATATATATATATATATATATAATACAGTATATGCACTATTTAATTTATGTGTGTGCTGCATATCTTGTCTGCGTGAAATATTTTGTGTATTTTAGCATTAAAAATGCCTTCAGGAACGGAACCTTTCATTTAAACAGTGTTTACAACGTTTCGCTATCCAACGCCATTTTGAGTAACGCATTGTGTCGGATAACCGAGGACTGCCTGTATAGCAATAATGCAAGAATCATTAAAAACAACGAACCGTTCAGTAACAACAACGGGTTAGGCACAGCATAAATATGTAACAGAAAAATCTTTTATTGGCCCAACGTTTCAGCTACCCTCTGGAGCCTTTATCAGGAGCTCTTGATAAAGGCTCCAGAGGGTAGCTGAAATGTTGGGCCAATAAAGGACATTTTTTCTGCATATTTATGTGTGCCTGTCCCTTTATTATATTTTTGCAGTACCTTATAGGTACTTTGAAAGTAGCAACCTCTCCAATAGCCTGTCGTATACTAATTAAGTGTGTGCTCCCATCCCTTCACACAAAATATATGTTAATCACAAAAATAAGGTGTGAGGAAAACAATGACAATAGCGCTCAAACAAACCCAAAATATAATAATAACCACTATTGTGAAAGTGACAATGTGATTAATAAAATCAGTGATAGTATAATTGATAAAATCAGTGATAATACACGTGCCTACTTAAAGTGCATACAAAAGTGAAAAAACCTCAAAATAAACTGCAACCCTTGAAAAAAGACTGTTTCTCTTGTCTTTTCTTGTATGATATTTCAAAGCATCAGGGGAGTTCGTCTCGAAGTCATAAAATAGAAAAACATATCATAGTGCAAACATGTTTAAACAGTGAAAAAAGTGAAATTCATCCAAAATGACTACTCACATTTTAAGTAATCAAATCAGACGTGATTTTATGACTTCGAGACGAACTCCCCTGACGCTTTGAAAAATCACAAAAATAACACAGCAATCCGACATGTCAATAAATGGTACCAAAAACCACTCAAATCTAGCTATTGTGTGAAGCTCCTGGCGGTGCTATAGGATAATGCATATATGACATGGACATAGAATGAAAAATGTTCCCACACAAGCAATCAGGATACCAAAACGACAAACGTATTAACATTTTTTTTTTAAAACAGCTTAAAAACACAGAGCCCCTCACGTAAACTGTAAGCCCCCTACACAATAAGAACTCTGAGTACCGTGTAGCAATTCTTCAAAATGATCTGACTATTATACTGTATCTGATGATGCGATCTTAATCAGAAAAGGGACAGAAAAAAAATGTTTCTCTAGACTGGTGGAACATATTCTGCCACTGAACACATAACAGAAGGTCATAGACTCAGTGTGTAAACTCCAAAGGTGGGCCCTGAAAACGGGTGTACACATATTGCAGGCAGTCTTAAACAAAGTAATGTCCCATAACCAGACAATATGTAGTAATAGCAAAACGTCTCAAACGGCTGTATTGCAATGGTAACATGCTAAAGCTATATACATGCTTCTTGCTGTCGCAAGCCAATTATAGAGGGAAGGACACAGGCTGTGCATGACATTTTGTTTAAAGGCAATTATTATTTACAGAAGCAGGAACGGCAATGGGTGCTACTTGCACGCTCTCCTATGCCAACTTATCTCTAGGGTGGTGGTAAAGAGAAGTGGGTCAACTTGGGCAGCAGTTCATGTGTTGTTGTGATTGTTACATCAATGACATTCTACTTCTTTGGCAAGGCTCTGCTCAGGAGTTGGTTAATTTGGTCGATGTCCTCAACCACAATGATCTCAATATCACAAGCTTTTACCTACAGCAGTGATTCTCAACCAGGGTTCCGTGGAGCAGTCCCAGGGGTTCCGCCTAATCGTCCGCACTCACTGTGCAGCCCGCGACAGCTTTCCTGTCTCTCCCCCTCGCAGAACCCACTCAGGACTGCAGGAGCGCGCTCTAGCAGTGTGGCACTTCCGGTGCCTGCTGCTAGCTAGAGTGCATTAGTGCGTGCATGCAGTCCTGCCTGCTCTGCTGTGAGCTTGCCACCGCATCTTGCCCGTCGCCTCAACTTGCCCGCCTCCCATCACCTCCTGCCAGGTGGGGGGGGAAGGCATATTGGGGAGGGAGATGTGAGATGCAGGGGGGTTGTGTGAAGCAGGGGGGGTATATGAGGATGGTGATGAGGGGTGCTGGGAGTGGGTATATGATGCTATAGTTTCTTAAAATGTCAAAACTGCTCAGCGTGAAACAAAACCCCACTCAAAGATCTTTCAGGTATTCAGATTAAACATTTCTTAAAACAGCAAATCTAAAGGTGCGTTTATTACATTACTTGCCCGTATCAACAAATTGATGTTTTAATTTCTACGGGGGAAGTTAGATTCAGGGTATTAGAACACACCAGGATCATAATAAATGCACACGACCTTACATATATTATTAAAAAAATAATATTGTTAGCTAGGCATTCTTTCTTGTGAATCAGTTGCGTCATTACTCTGCTTCTGCTATTGGGAATCAGAGGGGGAGACAGAAAAATCCCTGCTCCAGAGTGTAAGTGGATAGTGCAATTGGATTCACTTATGTCAGCAGGACTTAATGAGCCTTGGGGATTTGCGATGTTTCATAACAGTTTTATCAGTATTTATTCTGTTTTCTCTCTCATTCTATATACTGAAGCTTTATTAGAATTTCACACCTGAAACAACCTTATTACGTCTGCGCCCTTCCCTCTCGTGTCATCAAGCGTGCATATCTTTGCGTGTGCCACTGTTGCAATACTGTCCCCAGAAGCCATAGGCAAAACGTACGTCGGGGTCACTTTCTTTATCCCCTCTCCTGCCTCCGTAATAACCACCTCAACCATTTTGTCAAACTCCATCCGATAGGGTTACCCTTTTCTGAATAATGGGAGCTTCGGGACTCTCCGGGCCAAGTAAACTTTTTTTTTTTGCTGTTACTACATACTGTCTGGTTACGGGACATTACTTCATTTAAGACTGCCTGCAATATCAAGTGTATACCCAGATTGCAGATTTGCCATTCAATTCTAAAGGAGCAAATATGTACAATATCCTACAGGTTTTATTTTTTGGGGGTTTCTGTTTTTAAATATAAAAATAAAATAATTTAGTTCTGTAGTATGATACTTTTTTCCCCCTAAATTCAATTCTTAGAGGCAGTCCAAGTGGAACTTATAAAAATATTTATATTTATATATACACACTGTATTGTTTTATTTTAAAATATGTTTGATCACCTTTATTGAAAACAAATTACCTAAACTGCTGATTGATTACAGGAGAACAAAACTAATCAGCAAAGATCCTGCTGATCACAGGAGAACAAATCATCAACTTAGGCAATTCGTTTAATAAAAAGGTAATCGAAGGTGACATATTAAAACCAAACATTTAAGTGCCATGCGGACTGCTTCAGTTACTCCATAATAGATCAGTTTCCACTGAAATGTTTTATTAATACAGCCACTTTTAGCCAAACACCACTAAAACGTGGTAGTTTGACTACAAACATTAAGACAACCACTGTTAAAAGCTGCAGTTCCTGTTAGGCTTTATTTAAAGGAGCAGTCACAGGGCAAAAAGCATGTAATTGGCCATCTTAGAAATATTTAAAATCCCCCTCAAGTAATTTTTCCGTATATAGATTTGTTTCTTGGAGGGAAAAAAAAAAAGGAATATGTTCGCCAGCTCTATTATTTACTATTCTTCATGTTTATCTCATGGCATTAGTTTCCACACAATGCTAAGACTGTACATCTCCAAACCTAAAGGATTTGTTAACCCCTCCAAAGCATTGGGTTACTATAGAAACAGACATTTTAAAAAGTGTCTGATTTTCAGGTGACCATCACCTACAGTTAATCTGATACACGCCACTGCTGTCTGTTCACTTGGGGCCTAGGTAGAAAAGACCCTTTAGACGTTATTTAGATAACAAAATGGAGGTAAATGTAATTGTACTTAAGCAAACGATACCCAATTCCAAACTTAAAAACCCACAGCAGATAGGAGCTTCCATTGTATGACAAAATGTGGTGAAAACATTAAACACAGAGACAAAATGCAGGTTTTGTAACTGGATTTTATTATTAACAGACAAGAGTGGAGTCAACATCCTCTGTAAACCTGGAGGGGAAAAAAAATAAAGGAAATGTTATCACGGGCACCTTTTAAGTTTGTATAATTGCGCATTACCAGGCCAAAGCTTCCTGAGGATTGAATGCCTGTGCCCTCCATAATTCTATATACAACGCTATGCATTAGCAAAGAAACTCCCAAAGCAAATTACACACAAAATGTAGCATGAAGCCTAGTGTTTCTAGATCTGCTCTTTATCTCATTGTATATCACCAGAGGGCAATTTTAATGCAACAGAACATCCTGAACACTGATGTGACTACTACAAAGCCAAACCTTTAGAAGACCTGGATTGTGTTGTAATCAATGGGTGAAAAGTCGATGCAAATTTGTTATAACTAGATCAAAGAGAAATAATGTTGAACTGATGAAGCTAGTGTCAGAATCACTGGTAAAAATGCAGCATGTGGCCGTGCGAACACACTTTAATATCTTTTGTTGAGCATTAGTTTGTATTAAAGACATGGATATCAGTGTTAAATAACTTCCCTCTGACACCATGGTATACAGAATGCATCCCAAATATGTTTTAACAATTGGCTCTATTGCAGAAAATCCTTATGTAAAATGTGACTTTACAACAAAAGCAGAACCCAAAAGGGGGAAAGATATAACTATTTATTAAGTACTTAAGCAATATTGGTGCTAGAATGCCCATATGCTAGTTTCAAACTAGACCAGGAGTGGCCAACTTCAGTCCTCAAGGGCCACCAACAGGTCAGGTTTAAGGATACCCCTGCTTCAGAACAAGTGGCTAAATCCGTGGCTCAGTCTGACTGAACAATCTGTGCTGAAGCTGGGATATCCTTACAACCTGACCTGTGGACTAGCCACATACCACTCAAATGTCATGGATACACTCACTGTTAGTTGCACAAACACAAGGCATTCCCTACATTAGGTAGAATTCATGTAGTATATGCCTAGATATTTTTTAGATGAAATGGAGGACTATTACATACTATGATGAAACCCATGAGGTTTTTAAAAAGTTCAGTACATATTGTACTGTATAGAGCTTTACAAACCATATAGGTTTCTTAATTTAAAGAACCCTTCTGTTGGCCCGTAAAAAAGCATCACAACCTACAACAATTCTGTTACTCCAGAACCAATGCAGGGGCTCTCGAACTTTGCACTAAAACATCAATATAGCAATGAATAATGCAAGTATCTTCTACAGGAATCCAGGAATGTCTACACCCTAAAATAAACATCTTTCTATTCATGGTGCGGTACAATGCAAAAACAAAAACAAAAAAAGGGGGGGGGGGTGCATACTGCTATATCCTAAAGCAGAGATTCATTCTGGAAATGGCTACAGTTTTATATATTATTCTGTCTCAATGACAAATGTCGTTTGCCAAATCTGAATTATGTCGTTTCTAATGACAAACATGCAGCACAGAAAAATACTTTCACCAAATTCACCTTAGTTCATCCTTCTAATCAGTCTGTTAATCTGGTCTTCCCTGTTTCCAGCATCACCGCCTTCAACAAAGTGTATGGTTTTCTTCTTCATCCCACCCCTGGGGGAGGACAGTTTGAAGGGCCACAGGAAGTTATTTGCAGCCTTGAAGTTTTTGCCAACAGTGAAGATCTCGTGGATCAGGTCTTCCACACAAATGATTCCGCATTTTCCTACAAGGAACAATTGGTACATTCATTTTAAATATATATATATGTTGGACTGGTTACATGACCAAAAAGTGTTCATCCTGCAAAGCTTCTTGATTTCCACATGAACAGGTCAGTCACACGGCTAGAAACTAAGGGCATATCCAATTGTAATGCACGATCTGCTTCAACCAATGTTTAAGGGACTGCCCCAAAAGGCTAAATGATAGCTTGCTGAACAAAAAAAAGTCTTTATTTTTTCTACAAAAAAACAGAGCACTACTCATGGAAACAGGCGATAAGAAAAAAAAAAAAAAAAAAAGGAGCGAAGGTGTCGCCCCACCAACGCACTTTATCAAGGTTTTTTCCTACGCTTGTGCCGTACTGGTACTTTGGATCACAGCTGTGATCCTTATAGATTTGCTCTCATTCCCATTTCTAGAGTAATACTTGATACAAAAATTGCAATCATTTTGAAAGTAGTCAAGAAGCTAACAAAAAACACCGCAAATCTTGAAATTGCTGAAGCGTAGAAATGAAAGGTAAGAATCTAGTGCAGCCGACAAGAGGACCGGTATAAATTAATTAGGCGAGTCGATTTTTAATCTTCAACAAAAACTTTACTTACCAAGGTTGTTCTCAACAAGAGAATTGTCTGTCATAGGGATGCGCTGCTTTCTGATCTTCAGGTACCCCCGTTTGTAGATAAGCTGCCGCACAGACTTCAGGTTGGGATAACTGAAAGATTAACAAAAATATTTAAGCAACATATTACATAAAAAAAACAATACAAATTTATTTTTGCAACCACAGAGGCCATTGAGACCAGGGATTAAGATAATTATAACACTAGGGGGGGGTGTTATAAATCTATCATTCTGCTACAATAAAATAACCAATGGAAACACATGTTCCAACACAATTCCAATTAACATTTATAGCCACATCAAAAAAAAGGAGGCTTAAACACCAGCACAAAGACATTACGTCACTTCCAACACTATAATACAAAAATACAAGTGTTTCTGGGGCCACAGGACGTTATCCTTAGCCTTGAAGTTTTTGCCAACAGTTAAGATCTCATGGATCAGATCTTCCACACATAATTCTGCATTTTCCTGCGTAAAAAGTGCAGCACTTTGTTTGACAGTAGCAAGTGTATCAGTTATTTCACAATTGCTAATTTTATGCCACTCTTCTATACTCTACATGCATCTCTACCACAAAACTGTGAAAGACAAGCTGCTGAAATACTCACCCCCATGCAATGTAGGGTTCTACCAGTCTCAACATGTTAATGGAAGCCTTGTTTAGTTTCACAAATGTTCCGTTGAAGATCTGACGCAGACGGAGAAGTTGCAAAACCTTACGAACCTTTGGGCTCACACTGTTAATACTGCAAAACAGAAGAGAACAGTGAAGCGCGTTGTAGCACAAACCAGGCAGCAACATGGTCAAAAGAGGTTTGCATGTCTTTCGTTATATAGCACGATGTGTGTAACTTTACATAAAACAAGGCAATGGTACCCAACTGGAGATAGGTGTCCCTGCATGCAGTGCAAGTGCTGCATTGGAGAATTTCAGAGAGGAGCAACATGTAAGTACATGATCACTTCTGAAACATAAAAGTATGGCACTGTACAGGCAGTCCTCGGTTATCCAACGGAATCCGTTCTGGAAGTGCGTTGGATAGCGAAACCGTTGTAAAGTGAGTGCCATGTTAATCAGTGGCAGGGAGCGTTGGATAATGCATTCAGGCATCGAAAAATGGCCCTCAGGGTTGCATTGTAAAGCGTTGGATATGCCATTCGTTCTAAAGTGAGACGTTGGATAGCGAGGAATACCTGTATAGGTATAGATCCACAAATTATTTTAACCAGGTGATTGAACTTGGAAAAGTAACCCTTTACCATTAACAAAGTAGTTTAAAGCCACTTACACGCGAAGGATTGGGATTTTTTTTTTTTTTTAATCAGGGGGTCCTTACACAGCAGCAATGGAGCGAGCACACAGAGGAAATGATTTTGGAAGTTGGGCCTGACATTCCGCAATCGCCTCTGTGGGGTCCCTCCATTGCTGCGTAAGGACCCGAACAGGTATGACAACCTGCCTCCCTCTGCAAGACTCCACACCACAGATTAGGGTGAGTGGTGTGCAGGGAGGGAGGCCTTTTGACATGCTAGAACGCTGTTCAGGCTGCTAAAATAAGTGCTGGAACAGCGTTCCGGCACGTGGAGGACGGGCCCCTAATAGCGGTGGGGCCCTGGTGAAGCCGAACCAAGGGTAGTTCCGCCACCGTCAAGAACAATATTTTATGTATATAGTGCCAACAGTATGCAACACTCTACAAAATTAGAACAGAAGGTAAATAAGTTACAAACAAATCGGGATACGTTCAACAGGTACATGACCACATGAGGGAGAGAGGGGGGGAGATATAGATAGATATTTTTTTTTTTTTTAAACCCTTTACACGATTGCACATTTTCACCATCTTACCCTCTAATCCTGATCACGAAAGCCAGTTTGGGTTCTGCAGGCACATAGTAGTTTCCAGCTTTGCGGGCCATCCTGGAGAGACGAACTTCCCGTCTGTACATCTGTCTGTATTCCTTGTAGTAGCTCTCAGCCCTCTTGTAAATAAGCTTCCTTTGTTCTTTACGGACCTACATTTTAATTCAGAAATGTTTATATTAGCTTTCTAGAATACAAACATGTGACAACCACCAATAAACCATACAAAGTCCAATACAGTATGGGTTTGTTTATACATAACCATTCAAACACCTTATCCAAATAGAACCTAAGGAAATGTAAGAATTAAACATCAATTTAATTGTAAGTTCAGAGCAGCGACTGTTTTGATGTTACATTTATCTATTGATACATGCAACAGTGTTAAAGCCGCTGCATTGTAATGACTGCAATAATTGAGACGTCCTGTGTAACTGGTAAGGTCTATAAAAATGTATATATACATACATTACAGGTTTCCCGAGGATTATTTAAAATCTAAATCACTGTTAGTATAATATAAGATGGGGCGTAACAGACACCTGTGTTTTTAAATAAATGTATCCTAATTTGACACTGTTAGATTCTCCATGTTGGGAGGGAACAAAATAAAAAATAAAATAAAAAATGTGAACGGTCATAGAAAACAGTGATTCACAAACGTGAATGTTTGGGACCCTAAACACAACAGGACAATGCACACGCTCGTGTATAGAGTAATACCAAGTATCGCTACATTTTGCCGTCTTAGGCCGAGTCCCCGCTGGCCCCGAGCGCTCCTAGCATGAGCGCCGGGTATCCTTGCATTTGCGCGCAGGCGCATTGCGGGTAGTTGAGCGCGCTACAAAGTAAGATTGTTTTGTTTATCTAAGCGCTGAGCGTGTGTGCCCGCGCATCACGTGAGTGGGGACTTACATAGCTCTATATATGCAAGTAACCGCGACAAGCGCCGCCCGCTCAGCGCTAGCGGGGCCGCAGCCTAAAGCTTATTGCAGACCAAAGACTATTAATGCCACAGACCTCAATATTGAGTAAACAATGAAAACACATGACATTATCAGAGAGGAGCACTACACTGCAACATTACACACCCATCAAAAACTTGTAGACACTTTACATTTTCTTAAAGCTGGCATGTTATAGAGCAGATTATGAAAATATTCCCAGTGCTGCATGTTCATTTTGAGGGCAACAGGAATAAAAGACTGTCCTTACTGAACAGAACGGTTTTAAGAGATATCAGAACGAGAAAGTGATACACAGCACTCACTGAACAGCAGAAATAATGCAGGGTGCATAGGACTAAAAAGGACCCAATTCCTCTAATAATAATACATATAAACAACAAATAGCCCAGCACACACTGTCTGTAGAGAATAGAACAAATGAACGGAATAATGCCAAAAGAAAATGTGATTTAAATGTGTAACACAAACAACCAATACCAGAACCGCATACCCTACATCAAAAAACGGTAGAAAGCAGTCAATAAAAATAGGCAAAAAATAGAATGAGTAAGGGAGGGGGTGGATAATGGGGTACGTGGACAGAAATACATTAAAGGGACAAGACAACACATAGGTGGGTACAATAGTGGGGAAGCAGCAGGGGGGCACCTATTTTTATTGACTGCTTTCTACCATTTTTTGATGTAGGGTATGCGGTTCTGGTATTGGTTGTTTGTGTTACACATTAAATCACATTTTCTTTTGGCATTATCCCGTTCATTTGTTCTATTCTCTACAGACAGTGTGTGCTGGGCTATTTGTTGTTTATAGGTTTTAAGAGATATGACAAACTGCACTCCTGGTAGAACTAAAAGGCATGTATGCATTTACTGAAAAGCAGTGCTCACTGAACTAAAATACTCACTTTCTTTTCAGACAGAATCTTTTTGATGCGCTGGGCCTTCATGGCTGCGAAAGCCTTTCGCCTTTTTAAAAGGCTTTCTGGAACCGATGGCAACTTTTTCCCTCTAAATAAAAAGAAAAAAATATACACGTCATGTAAAAGGTACATAAATGTAATAACTGTTTCCCAGAGAGAAAGGCTTTATTTACAAGTCATGGTTGGACGTCAGTGCAATATTTAAAGACTGTTTTAGTTTCAAATCTAGGGTAGATATCTGTTAAACTTATTACAGCAGCTATAAAGTTCACCAGCCAAGTGGAGCAGTCACCACTGCCATTTAGAAAATACATTTGTAATTATTGCAGTCTCAATGGTGCCAAACCAAACACACTTTACACATGGACACTATGCTATATGTATTTTTGCGAATACGCGTTACATTTCGTTTCATATGTGACGTCCATGCGTGGCCCCTCAAAGCTCAAGAGATATTTGTATCCACTTTCACATTTAATAAAATTATAATTGCTAGCATACATGTGCTCAGTAGGCCACATTTGATATACAAGTCTTATTATTACCACTGACGTACAAAGCACCATGATGGCGATTTATATTCCAGAAGAAGCAAGGACAATGATATCACTTGTTACTGGCAATTAAGCATTTGCCAATTTTAGTGACAAGGTGCATTTAGAAACGCATAAAGATCACTGATCACCACAGTACGCGTTACCACAGCCTAGAAATAATCACGTTCATCTCAGTGTTCAGCAGCCCTAGACTAACCAGCCCTCTGTATAGTGTGGACATTTTGCTAGCACCTGAAGCCACACAACCTCTAAGGTGCCCAACAGGCCAATTAAACTCCGTGCCAAAACATGCACTTGTTGCCATTCCCCTCTCATAGTACATCAGGGCATGTCACGATATGGCCAGCAGCAGACACGGGTCCCTTTACAATGCCACACAACATAACCCCCGGGATTCCTCCTCCTATTCATGCACGGCCTATCCCACAGGGGCCTGCTGGAGTAAGGTATGCGGGGAGCAGCAGCCCCCGAGTAAAACCAGGCCGCAACCCAAGCCGGGGAAACAGGGCCGAGCGCGCCCCACTCTCTCTCCGGGGACGGCAAGCCTCTAATTCCGTAAATAATGAGTATCTCGGGTGTGACGGAGTTTGAAGATACGGAATGGTCTCACATAGCGGCGAGACAGACTGGTTAAAGCACTCGATGGCAACGGATTGAAGAGAGGCCGAAGGATACTCACTCTGTACCCGCCATGTTCACCACCGGAAAAGAGGGAGCCACGCATGCGCAGAGCTCACTTAAAGCCGCGGCGAGGAAGCGTACTACGTCACCGCAGCAGCACCCTGTGTGATCGGAAGCAACACACCGGAAGAGCGCGAGATTTGCAACACGCGTGTGCGCGCGCATGGGGAATCAGTGGTTCCTATCTGCAGCAGAAGCCTGGCACAGACATGGAAGTCAGGCTCGCGTATTGGCATCACAGGTCCCGATGTAAGGTGTCAGTAACACACCGTATGTCAGCTCCAATTCAGTTCGTGGAAGTGAAGCTCACCGTGCGTAACCCTGCTACCTATGATATATATATATATATATATTTTTTTTTTGTAGCCCGGGTGGTGAAAAAGTGATTCCACCTCAAAAACCGTGCTCGTGGTCAAGTGAGACCAGGTGCGCTCCACATGTGACAGTCTTCTCCGGAGAGTAGGCTAGTCCGGTTCCATGACGTCTTCTTCCGAAGAGTCCGACGTCCTTCTCGTTCCCTCCTAGTGCAGCAGGCGCCGCAGGAGGGTCCAAGTCTTTAGGGTTTTCAGCTTACGCCTACTAACCCACCGTAGTCTTTTCCCGAAGGAGGGGTGACCACCGACCAGCACTTAGTCTTCTCGCTCTCCGAAGAAAGAAGGGTGACTATAACCCGACACCAACAAACAAAAAAAGTTCATAGTGCAAGTGCTCCTGTGCGCTGTGTGATGCAGTGCAGGAAGTGCTCTGACAGACGACACAAAAAAGTGTGCACGAGTGCACGCCCGGCCCTTTGCAAGGCCAGGCGGGTGAAAAAAATAATTGGCTTGTCCCCTCAGCGGAAGGCAATAAGGGGGGCCAAGTGCGGGAAAAATAGGGGACGGTGCAAAAATTATCTGTGCAGATCAAGTGCTCGTAAGTGGAGGCCGGACGCCCAAAACGACCAACCACAGTGCAGCAAGTGATACTCCACCAGGTTTTCCACGCCTGGTGGTGCAAGATTAAAAATGCCCGGGCTACTTTGCATCCGCCCTCTCAGCCCATGACAAGAGGACCAAGTGATGCAAATAGGGCCGAGAAGCGATATATATATATATATATATATATATATATATATATATACACACACACACACACACACACCATAATACTGAGTTAAGTTATGGTGAGTAAAAAAAGTGACAAAAACCCTCCACAGGAAAGCAAATATGCAAATACAACTGTATGCTCATCTGCATGTCTTAGGCAGGTCTGCAACCCCGCCTTTCCCCATTATCACCCAGCATACAGCACTTCCACTGCAGCAAGGGATTCTGGGAAATGACATGCAAATGAGCACACAGTGTCACTTTTTGCCTCAAAAACCATGCAGCAAGCTTAAGCCTATAGGGAACCATGTTAAAAATGGTTTTTGAGGCAAAAAGTGACACTGTGCTCATTTGCATGTCATTTCCCAGAATCCCTTGCTGCAGTGGAAGTGCTGTATGCTGGGTGATAATGGGGAAAGGCGGGGTTGCAGACCTGCCTAAGACATGCAGATGAGCATACAGTTGTATTTGCATATATATATATATATATATATATCCACTATATTGAATTAGAGGTCTGAGGTTCATTACATTTCATTCCTTAACCTTTTGCTGATGTGATATCTTCTGTTGTAAGCAGGCCATACACTCTTTTTATACTCAAAGGCAGATTTCTACATGCTGTACCTGTGTTCATTGCCAAAACAAAAAAATTCTATATGAGCCTGATTAAAGTGAGTATTAACTTTTTTTCTGTGTGTAAACTACCTACATTGCATTTCATAATCCTCTGAAATCTGCATTTTAACACATTGGGGATAGCATTAAACTGCGATAGTCAATGGAAGTTTACGTGCTGTAGTGTCCCGATTGATACTATCACAGTTTAATGAATGAACCCACATTATTTGCAAATACAGTTTCTTTGTAAAGCACCAACATATTCTGCAGCGCGGTACAATGGGGGTACAGAGATTCAATAATTACATATGTAGCGCCCTGCTAGAATTTTCACTTTACCATGCAAGTCAGTCCTGGTAGCTGCTGGCAGTGTAGGGGTTAAGTACTCACAAGGCTCAGACATGAGTTATTTGCAATAATAGTTACTGTTATGTTGCACTTAAAGGTAGAGTTGGCCCTGCCTTAGACCGAGTTCAGGGTGGATGCTATGGCTGCGAGCTTTGGATCAGTGCAGCACCGCAGGCCCCAAGGTAAGGCCTCGTTCAGGGTGCCAGAGACAGGACTCGGAGGGAGGGCGGCAGTTTGCTGGGCGATGTGTGTTCATCCCCAGCAGACTGTTTCAGGAGTTGGGGAGGGGGCGGGGCTACACACGGCAGCTTAGGGATCCAAGCTGCATTGGCTGCCTAGGTCCCAGTGACGCTGCTGCAGCTTCAAAAAACGATTTTTTCGTTTCTTGAAACTGTAGCCAGCGTCAACTCCTGGCTTCGGAGACAGGGCAGCTGCTACCCTGACAACCAGTATTCAATTTGAATACTTTGTGTCACACGGCAGCTCGCACGGCAGCACGCCCTCCCTCCGAAGCCAGCACCCTGAACGAGGCCTAAGGGGGTAAGTGCTGGTCACACTACAGGGATTTGTCCCGCGCTACCAGCTCCTTAGAAATAAAAAAAATCAGGACTCACCACTTGGACATCACCAGGGGGAAGTCTAAAGAGGCAGCTCCTGGGACCCTCACAAGAATAGTAATAATAATACAAGTTTCCACAAGTTTTCTACAACAAAAAAGGCACAAGAAGCATCACAAAACCCCAGAACCAAACCAAGATGTCAGTAAAGTATAAGAAGTCAGAGCAAAGGAATTCACAATATTCTTTGGAGGCTCCCAGCGTGCAGCCGACCATGAGGTAGGCGATCGGGGAGCAGACAAAGCATGTGAGCAGGAAGATAAGGCTTGGGAGGGCGGCGAGTTCACAAGAGGGTTCATCGAGGAGCTCTTTAAAAAGATAACTCAATCATTTCAATCGGAACTACGCTCGGCAGTCAAAAGAATTTAAAGAAGAAATTGCAGTTTTGAGCCAGCGGACCACAGACCTAGAGTCCAAAATGGAGAACTCCCTCCAGCTGCAAGCACAAACAGAAGACACAGTTCTGAAACGGAACTATGAAATCAAACTCCTCAAACAAGACCAAGAAAATAGGGAGAGGAGACAGAAAGTTAGAATCCGGAATATCCCGGAAACTATCCCTATTGGAGGGCCTACGCCCCTATCTCAAAAGATTATTTAAAAACATTGATCCATCGCTGGAAGAAAAGTAGATTGAGATGGTCAGGGCCCACAGGGTCTTAGGCTCTAGATCAGAAGACCCCAAGAGATGCAGGCACGTGATCATCAAGATGCACCACTACACCACAAGAGAAAGAATCAGCAGATGCTGCAGGGAAAGAGGGGGCATACACTTCGAGATCAACAACATCCAAATATTCAACGATCTTGCTAAAGAAACAGTGACCAGACGCAGAGACCTAAATCCACTGACCTCCCTCTTGAGAGAGAGAGAGGGGAATCAAATACAGATGGAGCTTCCCATTCAAACTAATGGTCATGAAAAGCAGAAAACAATTCATCCTAAGATACCCAGAAGAAAGTCCAAAATTCCTACATCACCTCGGGATTACGCCACCGCCGGGCAACGCAAGTCCAAGGCCCAAACAGCAAAGACCAGAGTGGCAAGAAGCACCACGCGCTTCTAAGAGGTTAGCCATACAGAATCACCAAAGACCCACAAGCAAGGATTAAGAGCCGACCCGCTCCCCCCAGCTCTTGCTCAGCGACCTACCGAGATCCCAGTCTCAACAAAAGAAACAGAACCACAACGAAATGAGAGAGATCCATAAAAAAATTTTTTTTAAAGGGTTCCAAATAGAAGCATAAGAACTTATAGTAAGCGTGACGGAGCGGCGGCTTGGTCGCGATCGCTGAAGTCATCTCAATTTGATTTTCCAGCGACCGCAGCCTGACGTCGCGTCGCCGGCACTATAAGCGTAGCTTTAGGCTGAGTCCCCGGTGGTCACGGCAGCACGCACGCCACACACCACAGCACAGTCCTCTATGGGGCAGGCCTCAGTGGCTGTGTGTGTGTGGATGCGCAAAGTGCTGTGACGCGTAGGCTAGCAGGGAAGACAAGAATGTTGTCTTCCCGTGTCGCGACGCGGTCACGTGGTCGGCGCGCAGCCAATGGCAGGACATATCTGCCCTGTCATGGACCCGCCCCCGCTCTCCGTTTGAGCTCCCCTACAGACCTCCTAATCCTTTGCACACCTTATGTCCCTTAGCAATGAGTGAGATTTAAGGTACAGTGTGACAAGGCTCATCAGGTGAATGGGTGTTTTAAGGCTTTGCACTGTTTGTAAAGTTTGTGTCTAAGGCTGCGCTTACAGTGCCCGTGATGGCACTCCAAAACCAAACAAATGACTCCGTCGCCAGCGCTTATAGTAAGCACGACGGCGCAATGTCGTGACCAAAAATTTGGAAGCGGGGTAAATTTGATTTTTTACAGACTGTCGCCAAATGTGACTGTCTGTAAACCAATCAATGACCCTGTCGCCAGCGACGTCGCTGAAAGTTAAATTATAACTTTCGCTAGTGGCCGCGCTTACAGTGACGGCGACGCAACCGATGACGTCACCCGTCGCCGGCACTGTAAGAGCAGCATAAGTGATAAAAGGTTGACAAGGATTTTCTGACTGCTGCTGTGGTGTCTATTATTTGTTTTGATTACGGATTCGCTCAGCTATTGGGTTTTTCATTTAGGTTGTTTCAATATTTAGTTATAAATATATAAATTTACCAGGAAGTAATACATTGAGTTACCTCTCGTTTTCAAGTATAGTGCTTTATATCAGCTATATTTTTAAGTCCAAGACCTCTTTCACTTTAGACTTGTACAAAGATGATGCTTCAAGTGTAAGACTGAAAAGTGCCTGCTGAATCTTGATATTTACTATTCGCTATTCATATTGACCTTGTCTTATGCCTCAATTATATTTATACAAGTGACATTTTGTGTCCCACTTAGCTTGTGAGAGATCAATTTTCTTTCGGTTTATAGTCCTCTGTCTTTTTTAAAAGATAAAAAGGTAATTAAACAAGTTGCAGGTGACAACCGTTATATGCTTATAGTTTAACTCTTGCATCACAAGACTGAGGTGAGAACTATATAGTGTGTACAGTAAATATCTACAATGTCACACAAGTTCGTGAAATAGGACAATATTGCACTTCTCACCAAGTGTTTCTCTTTCTGTCTCACTCACCAGAACAGTAAAATACTAAACATGACAAGAGAATATGAGAAATTTACACACTTGTGAACACAAGAACTAAATAGGAGTATAAACATTTGGCTAAAAGTTCGCAAGCATGCGATAATCTTTAAAATGTAGGACAATTTGTGTAAACTGAATCTCTTCAATAAGATTTTAGCAAATAGTTTGTTAGACTCTGCGTTCCTTTTTGTTTTGTCTTTAGCATGATAAAAGAGAATTTGATCAGATGATGCCCTGTATAGCGCTAAAGAAACAACGTTCTCTGTTTGACTAATTATTCAAGATTTATTTATAATACTGGAACAAATGAATATTGACCTGTTTTCAACCCCTTTTACAGAAGCAAAAAACATGTTATGTTTATGAAATACAAAGGATTGAAATACAAATTGATTAGCAAAAATACATATTTTAAAGGAAACCTAAAGTGTTTAATTTTATGTATGCATAAAATAAATATGAGAATATACATAACTCTCCAAATAGTGAAATATGTAGGAGGAATAAGTAGTGACGTTTTGTAATTAATAGATCTAGCTCTTACTCAATATGCTGTAGAGCAGCTTCCTTATGCTGGAGAAGATTTTAGTCCCATTCATTTGAATGGATCTGAACTTTTCTCCAACACTTGGAATCGACTACACAGCATATTGAATAAAGGCCGTTGTCGTTGGAAGGTGCACAACTGTCCAATGTATTCCAGGTGAACGTGAAGAAGAACAGCACTCCTGTGGACTTGTAAATATTGGAACATGATTGTAGTGATCAACATTTTGGTCTTAGGGCTCGTTCAGGGAGGCAGCTGAGGACTCGGAGGGGGGGCGTGCGGGAGGCAGTGCTGGGAGTTTGCTGGCGACATGTGATTATCCCCCAGCTGACTTTTCAGCGTTGGGGCGGGGGCGGGGCTACAGGCTGCAGGGTTAAAGTATCCAAGCTGCAGCCATGAAATCATTCTGAAGAATGATTTCATTGGCTGCCTTGGTCCCTGTGACGCGGCTTCAGCTCCAAGAAACGAAATTTTCGTTTACTGAGCTGTCGTCAGCGGCAACGCCTGGCTTCGGAGGCAGGGCAGTAGCTACCTTGAAAACAAGTATTCAAATTGAATACTTTGTTTCTCACTGCAGCAAGCACGTCAGCACGCCCTCCCTCCGAAGCCAGCACCCTGAACGAGGCCTTACACTGACCTTTATCAAGATGAATCACGGTGACAACAATGTACCATATGTACCCTCAATGTATTGCAGGTCCAATAACAATGAAAGAGTTTATTAAAATATAATCACTCTCCCCCAGTCTTAGCTCTGATACGAATGCTATATCATTTCATGGTTATGTTATGAG
This sequence comes from Ascaphus truei, assembly GCF_040206685.1. NCBI lineage: Eukaryota > Metazoa > Chordata > Amphibia > Anura > Ascaphidae > Ascaphus > Ascaphus truei. Next base: position 95,112,877 of record NC_134484.1, on the reverse strand, counting down.
ACATCGTGGCTGCATGTTAGAAGGACTATGCTGTGCTTAGGTATTTCAGCTATTCCCACCCTAAATATTCTAATAAAAATACTTGCCAATTAAGACAGGGAAGTGTCTGCAGCAGCAGATTCGAGGCTCCAACTGGCGTACCTCAAGATTAATACCCACTGGAGCCTTGGATTTGATTAGAATGCCGTATTAATCACATACAGGGTATTTATGACACAACCATGAAATTTGTGTCTGTGTATGTGTGCGTCTGTAATTTTTCTAAAGAACATGCATAGTTATGTCGCTGCACTAATCAGCTCATTGAAATCATAGGGGATAATGCCAGTAGAAGAGCTGTGAAAAAGAGTAGTGGTACTGTGTTTGATTTCAATATGTTTTAGACCTGTTTATCATTGGGCCCCAACTTGTTTGCACCTTGTTTTAGAAAATGTAAATGCAAAATGTAGGCTCTAAAAACAGAAATCCTCTTTTCTTTAAAACGTCAATGGAACTGTAGGCTTCTCTTGGTTTGTTAATTAGAAATGTGGTTGCTCCCTTAATGCTAAGGTGATACGTCGTGTCCTAGAACCATAACACTTTGACCCAAGAATAACACTACCATTTATTGACATTATAGGCTTCTGCCATGGAGAGGAAGTTCTAAATTGTTCGTTTTTTTTGTGAAGTTCCTATTCAACTTAGCTTGAAAATATTTTTCTTTTAGAAATTACTGGCATTATTATTGCTTTCCATAATAATGACAAAAGTTCCTGTCAAATTCTAACTGCTGATTTTTTATTCCAGAGTAACACTGATGTGTGATCATTTTTACAAGGCCACTGAAATGTTGGCACCATTAAGATTTTTTTATGAAATGGCTAATATCTTAGCCAAAATCAATTAAATATTGGAATCAGTATGATTACTTAATAATAATAATAACAACTTTATTTCATAAGGCACTTTTCTCCCAATGGGACTCAAAGCTCTTCCCAGTTAGAGTGTTGCACGTGGTACGCAGCACATAGGAATTTTTACAGACAGTCCCTGCCCACATGAGCTTACAATCTATGTTTTTGGCACCTGAGGCACAGGGAGATAATGTGATGTAACCCCCCCTCTGGGTTACTACAGGTATAGAAGGGGTTATAGTCTGGGGAATTGTGGCAAGGCAATGACCTTTAAGGTTTTGTTGCATTTCAGCCAACTGCCATTTATGCCCCGCCCCTATTCTGGAAAGAGCTCACCCGTTTTGCGGGTGAAATGATGAGGTGCCCAACCATGGGCCTGTGAGATCACTAGGTGGTATAAATGTAGAGGTACAGGGGGCTGGGCTTCAGACGCCAGGAGGACCTAAGGAGTGCTTCTACAACATCAGGAGGACTCCCAGAGAAACAGGAGGGGGTCTCGATATGTATGTATGTATGTAGTCCTATATTTAATAAGTGTGTAACTCTGTGTTTTAAGTATGTGAGGTCACTTGTATTGTTTTGGTAGATAGGGAAAGTGCCTCTGAGTAGATAGGGCCCCTTGAAGATCTGATGGGAAGTCCATAGCAATACACTGAGGGAGTGTGTGCGTGTGACAGGTTCACAGAGTGGGATCCCTAAACCAGGGTTCCACAGAACTCTCACTAGCAAGGTAGCTCTAAGGCCAACTTTGGAAGAAGTAAGCACACTAGGCCACTAAAGAGGACAGCTTATATTAATGAGGGGTAGATGGGAACCCTGATGGTAAAAGTTCTTGGAAAGTGCCTGCAGAGGACTCCAGGATATTGGAAGTTATGGAAATGGATATTCAACTTTGACTATGTATAAAACAAGAGTGACGTAAGCCATGTGTGCCTCCCCATGGAGATGTATGGACTCCAGGGAACAAGAATGTAAGAGTAAAAACCTGTCCTGTCAATAAAGCCTGTCCTGTTTGTATAAAAGTTTCTGACACCCTTTTCTTACCACACTGAGAGCTTACAATACCAGTCAGCCGAATGCCAGCAAGAGTCTGTGGCACCGCATCTACACTACCTCATAACCTCTCCTTGCCCCTTGCCGGCTGGCAAGGAGGGGTTACAGTGAATTGCCCAAGGTCACAAGGCCCGGATTTCAGGATTTTAACCTGCTTCAAACTCAGTCATTGTTTTGTGTGTACAGCACCCCCACCCAAAAATTAGGCACTCCTGTATATTGCTGTTGATATGCTGGCCAATTAAGTGGAGAAAGTCAGACACTTTACTCACTGAGCCACTCCAATTAGATTGTAAGCTCCTCGGAGCAGGGACTCCTCTTTCTAAATGTTACGTTAGTCTGAAGAACTTATTCCCATGACCTGTATCTTTTTATTATTTGTTATTTATATTATTACCACGTGTGTTACTACTGTGAAGCGCTATGTACATTAATGGCGCTGTACAAATAAAGACATACAATAAAATACAATACAACTGACCAGCATATCAACAGTAATACACAGGAGTGCTTCATTTTTGGGTGGGGGTGCTGTACATACAAAATCAGTAACATACATATATTACCATAATGTAAAAATGTATCAACCCAGTATCAACAAACAAATGTATCAACAGCACCCCTAGTGTCCAGAGTTATAGCCCCAATGGCAATATGCATTTCCTTCGATCTCATTATGCTGCTTCTGTTCAGTTTAACATCAAAAACTATGCAAATCTCAGCTCATGTACTGTACTTGGCAATCTCCCACCACCCCAGTTAGCACCTTGTAATTCAGTTATCTATGATATCCTATGTCTGTTCCCCTGATGCTCTGAAGACAACAGCCGTCAATAATACATGTAAATAACATTTGCCAGGTAACTATTCTCCTGAATAATACAGTAGCTGTAATAAATATATAAGATAATACTAATAATAATGAATGTGAAATTAGATGAAATCTAAGAAACTAGTCAATCAAGGAAAACAAAGAAATATGAATATATCCGTATAAAATATAGCTAACCGGTGGGCATTGGTAAAAATACAATATTGGACCATGGATCTGATACAGAGGTGTGGTTTACATTTAAATCATTAGAAAAACTAAAGTGAAGGAAGAATTCAGCTCACAGGACAAGGTAAAACATTATTTAATTAAGAGTTAGGACTTGCCTGATCTGGTGGGCCAGCTTGTCAAATGATGTAACTAAAGACCCAATTTAAATTATATTAGAAAGAGTTAATTTGTGCGCATGCTTTTATGCAGCAGAATCAAAGTAATAAGATGAACGGTTGGGTTTTTATTGATGTGGATGTGCGTGAATCGTTTGCGTTAAACAAATGTTTGTCAATCTTCAACAACACTCCAGTAAAAATGATAAAACATTGCAAGTACGATATGTACGGTTTATTCAGCTGGGGTTCTGAGAAACCCTTGGGTTCCCCGGGCATGCCTATAGGGTTCCCTGTCATTTGAAAATGGTCCCAAATACAAAAGAAATTACAATGCATGTGATTTGAGACACGCTATTAGAGAGGGTTGGGGTTCCTTACAATGCATCTGATCTCAGACACACTATTAGAGAGGGTTGAGGTTCCTTACAATGCATCTGAGCTCGGACGCGTTATTAGAGAGGGTTGGGGTTCCTTACAATGCATCTGAGCTCAGACGCGTTATTAGAGAGGGTTGGGGTTCCTTACAATGCATCTGAGATCAGACGCGCTATTAGAGAGGGTTGGGGTTCCTTACAATGCATCTGATCTCAGCCGCGCTATTAGAGAGGGTTGGGGTTCCTTACAATGCATCTTATCTCAGATGCGCTATTAGAGAGGGTTGGGGTTCCTTACAATGCATCTGATCCCAGACGCGCTATTAGAGAGGGTGGGGTACCTTACAATGCATCTGATCTCAGACGCGCTATTACAGAGGGTTGGGGTTCCTCGGAATTTCACAATATAATTATAGGGTTCCTTGGCCAAAAAAAGGTTAAAAAGCACTGGCTTACCGTAATACGTGGAGTTACTTTTAGAGCCTCACATTTCTTTTAGGATTTATACGTCTGCCACAAGGGCGGTCAAAGTGAACCATATGGCCTGTGCTACGTGCCTTATTGATCACCTCTCGTTATACTTGGCTGAAGCATGCAGCAAATAAGCAGTTATGGTAATTGCAGGAAACAATGAAGCTTATGTTTAAATGTCAGTAAAGATTTTCTCAGCATGTTAAAAAGGATAAATGTCAGACAGCATATTGAAAATGGCAGAAAGTACAGACATCATGAAAAAAATCCATACTATATAGATTAACCGCGTTTAAATTGACATATTTATTTCGTTTTCATAACATTCTTTGATTCAGTCGTTTTTTGAGCAATTCTTCCCAAGAAAATTGTATAGTGAATACACCACTGCGGCTTTGAAGCTCATGTTGAAGAACATATATTAAAGTTTTCATGCTGGTCCATTAAACAGTATCAAAATCTGCAAAAAATACAACAATTATTGATTACATAGCCATTATATTAAATCAGGTAGGAATGTACTCAAGCTTTGCCACTAGGTGGAGCCCAGCAGCAGCGTCAGAATGAATTCTGCTATGACTTGAGCATAGGCTGTGCTGAACCGCTGTTTAATACGGCAGGCATATGCTTATAGGGGTCCATGTTAACATGGATAAGAAGCAAAAACTGAAGCACTGGTTTGTGGACCAATTTGAGACGTGAATGTGCTCATAAGTGGTGTTTTTATTTGTTGTACACTTAGCATAGCTTTCTTTGTGTCTGGTTGTAACCACTCCCAACTACACAAAGCCAGTAACAATCATCACACTGATGAGACCCAAAAGTTTGAAACAGGCAGTAAGTCAGTTTGCTGGCTATGCATGTCTTTAACCTAGGCTATGCTGAAAAGCTGTGTAATAGGCCGACATTAGCTTGTAGGGGTCCATGATGTAGATAAGAAGCAAAATGTTGGCATGTGCATGTCATTACCCAGAATCCCTGGCTGCAATGGAAGCATTGTATGCTAATAGATAATGGAACAAGGCAGGTTTTTGGAGCTGTCTGAGGCATGTGAATGTACTCACAAGTGATATTTTTTATTTGCCGAGCTATGAATAAGTGCAATTGAGTCCCAAGCCCCTATTCAGTATTCTGCACATATGTCTTTCTCATCCTCAAAAAGTGTAGCTGAAGTCTTATCCAGCACCAGAATGACAGCTTCATGGCATACAGATGCAGCAAAACGTACTACAGGATTATCGCTGTGGGGGGTCCGATCTAGAAGCATGGACACCCTTCCCCTCTCCCCGCAGTGCGACTACATTATCTTCGGAGACGCAGCTTGCAGCTCTTTCAGCAGTAAATCCTGTTAAATCTGTACGTGCCCAAGTACCTAGAAACCATTGTCTTGATAATTTTAGACTAACTGCTGCCTTAAATAATGCTATATTAAATCGCTCCTGGTGTTATCATACCATACCAATAGTCTGCTTGATACGTGTATATAATAATGGATAACATACATGCACGTGATAAGTGTTTTCCTCCTGTCCTGTTTAATATGAAGGCCTAGTTTATCATTTAAAGCTGCCCAATGTCCTAGTCTACCAGGGACACTCCAGGATTGCACAGGTAGAAAGAAACAAATACATCAGGAAGAACTGCAGGCAGCGTAGAGGCATCTTAAAATCAACAAATATGTATTTTTAAATCAAGTAACACTTATTAAATGTTTAGAGCAGTACTAGGACCCCATCCCCATCGCAAGCACATTGCTGGCTCACTAAAAAAAAAACTGTCCCAACTGAGCTTTCCAGAAACTGGGAATATTTTACTTGGTGCCGTGTGAAAAATAATACAGTATAATTTTATGTTCACAGGGCCCTATGGAAATCATGCTTATCAAGTACTTATTGCTGTAAACTTTTATCTGCTCATCAATTGTGGCATCATAAAATTACTTTACAAGGAAAGAACAAAGGGTATCCATGTGTCACTGGAATTTTTTGTTTTCTTTCCTCTGGATCATTATATCAAAAATATAGGATGAGTATCTCACCCAATCAAATTGGTTGAACTGGATGGACATACAGATGTAACAAGACTAAGTGTTTTCGGTGCTGCTGTGACCCACGGTCACGTGGCACCTGGGGATTAACGCACGTGGCACCTGGGGATTAACGCAGAGGGGGTCCCATTTGAAGGCATGGACCTCCAGAGCTCGATTGCAGCAGACACTGTCCCCGGCACCGCAGACTTTTGCTTCTTCGAACAGTAAGTCTTACTACACCTCTGTGTCTTCTTCAACTTCATCTATTATTATTATTAACAAGTTACTTGTATATTCTGGGCTCAACTAACATGAAAACACGAGAGAGCGATCATAAAAATCCTCAAATGCCTTCAGTTATAGAAGCATCAAAGGTTGAAAAAAAAATATATATTTAAACATACTTGTCTGAATAAATGAAATTGTGCCAGTCACATCCATTTAAATATGCGATTGCCATTAATTCAACCTCCTTAATGGGATTGACGTTTACTTGAATGAGTCATTAGTGCTAAGCACCATTTAGTAAATCTGGCCTTAAGTGTGTGGGCTTTTCCCACCATGTACATTACTAAGTGTCTGGGATCTTCCGACACCCCCAGAGGATCATTGTGTGTCCAGTTTCCTGCCACCTTAAATATCATTAAGCAGCTGTTTCCTCTTATGTCCCAATAATATTAAATCCTTCATCCCAAAACCCACAAATAATTTTGATTCCAAAGTCTTCAGACCAAGTATAAGATTAATATGTTCAGTGATGGAGTACAATGTGATGCATTTACAGATATGCATTACTCTGCATATTACAGACATGTATTATTCTGATTTCAGATATACAATGTTAGTTACAGCATGCTGTTGACACATGATAGGTATGCAATTACATGCACATCATAGACTTACGATTCGTTTCTTATAGACATAAAAATGCTCTGCGCTATAGATATTCCATACAATGCTCTCTATGTTGTACTTAACTGAGTCTCTGTACATTACAAATATGCATTCCTCTCAAAATTACACATGTATGAAGCTGTGTACATTACAGAAATACAATCTGAAGGTTTATAGTGTTCTTTATATTGTATACACAGCTCTGCAGAATGCAAACAGACCATGCTTTTCACCTTACAGGTGATAAAATGTTCTACTCGTTTGGTCTACATATTACAGATAAATATTGCTATGCATCACACAAGTTGTTAAATGTCAAATCCTGCATACTTGGTCATAATAATATATTTTTTATGAATGTATGGCAGGGAATTGTATGTTGGAGAAAATGTTCATGTACACCCCACTAAAGATGATGGCTCTCTAGCGTCACCCGTATTGCTGCATTTGGGTGAATTCTACATTTGACAGAGCAGAATAGTGGTGTTTTCCATGTATTTCCAGTAGAGCCATTGAAGTTAGGTTGCAACACATTGCAAATGATTTAGAAGTGTTGGGGGAACGTTTTCATTTGTTACAAAACCTGCATCAAGGAAATGTTCTAGGTCACTCTCGGGACAGACGTTTGGAAATGCAGAATCGTGCTCCTCCTTTTAATCTGTTATTGATGCAGAAATCTACAAGAAATAAACAAGTTTAGAAAATAATATTTTCTTTTACTAACATTAAAAGCAGTGGGCGATTGCCATTGCAACCTAGTAAAAAATATCAATTGTTCCTTCATGTTTGTATATCTTTGACACAGAATGCATGATAATATGAACATTGCTCTAACTCAGGGGTGGGCAACTCCAGTCGTCAAGGGCCACCAACAGGTCAGGTTGTTCCTTAGGCCTCGTTCAGGGTGCTGGCTTCGGGGGGAGGGCGTGCTGACGTGCGTGCGGCCGTGGGACACAATGTATTCAAAGTTTACTGTGGTTGTCAGGGTAGCGGCTGCTCTGTCTCCGAAGTACGGAGTTGACGCTGGCTACAGTTTCAATAAACAAGCCAGGTTGTTTTTTGAAGCTGCAGCAGCGTCACTGGGACCTCGGCAGCCAATGAAATCATTCTTGAGAATGATTTCAAGACTGCAACTTCGATCCCTAACCTCAGGTCTGTAGCCCCGCCCCGTCCCCGCCTCCTCAACTCCTGAAAAAGTCTGCTGGGGAGGCTGAACACACATCGCCCAGCAGACTGCCGCCCGCCCTCGCGAACGCCCGCCCTCCAACTCCTGCCTCCAGCACCCTGAATGAGGCCTTAGAACTCATATTTCATAAGTAAAAACATATCATAAGGAAGATATGACAGCTATAGCTGTCACGCGCTATTTTCAGCCGGGTTCCCAAGATACATACCTGGAAAGGTGCCACCAGTACCGTCCCCTCTACGGGAAACAAAATGGTGGTTGAAATCTCTGGCATTACGTGGCCCAACGTGAAGCCACACTGTCATCTGTCGTATCATACTACTGACCCACGGAGATATAAATACTGAAAGACCAGCGGCACTTTTCCTGGTATATACAGTATATCGGGAGCCAGGGGGTCTCAGGAGTTGAAATTAACGTGGTTCAGCTCCAGGGACCCCCTGGTTCTTACCCATGTAAAAATACGGGAAGGGGTGCAGGCGCGGACTGCTGCTTTAAGTCTATAGGGGATATGCATCAAACACTGTTCTGCTTGCGCGAACCATGGGGCAAATATTTGCATCTACTGTATGTCAGCTTGGGAGCAGCGACATATGTATGAATCTTTCTTCTCTTCTTAGATTTGATGCAGATCTCGTTGGAGCAGAGGTAAACATGGAATTATTTGGCGCAAAAAGAGGAAACTGCACCAGTTATAGGTGCAAGTTTTGACGCATTTAATTATAATATTGCTCCGACTCTCCCCTGATTGCTCTTATAACAAGTTCCCATGGCACAAGCGGAACAAATTGGGGCAAGAAATGGAGCAAAGCACCTTAATATTCTTCTGTGCTTTCTGTTGCAGTCAACGCCTCAGTGATTTTCTATGTCACTGATTTGCAGGCAGTCGCTCTCATTTTTAGCATCGGCAGGCTCAACGACTTCAACAAGGTTTCATTGAGAGACCTTTCCATTAAAATGTCACGTTTCTCAGTCCTTAAATGTTCACATCGCTGCTGTGGGGACTATTAGTTTGCCGACTGCAACACGTGCGCGAGACGTCCACCAGCTTTATCGCATGCAATAAAAATTCCTTGAAAAGCCATTTGGATATTGTTCTGGGATACATGCCTTACGTTGTGCTACCTACACAATTTTGCAGCCACACAGGTGACTTGATACTTAATGCCCATGGTGTTTGAATCATGCTAAAATGAGTGAGATTGACTCCCAATAGTTGGGACCTGATGTAGAAGAGTGATCCCTAAAATTATAGTTAGGGATACCTAAACACAAACTCAAAACACCTGCTTATGGAAGCATATGAGTAGCTCTATGAGTGATAGTTTTACACCACATACATAAACCGTGGCCCCCTGCAGACACACTTACCAGAACGCCCTCCTACTGTCTCTGTATGTCCTTCCTACCTACCAATTAGATTGTAAGCTCTTCGGAGCAGGGACTCCTTTTCTTAAATGTTACTTTAATGTCTGAAGCACTTCTCCCCTTTGTGCTATTTATATTATTTGTTATCTATATGATAGTATAAAGACATACATACATGCCGGTTTTAGGTTTTAACCGAAAACACCACTGAGTGATCATTTGCACGTTAAAAACGATAAAAACTGAGTTCCAACTCTTGGAGCGGCTCAGGCACAGGGAGGAGACACAGGTATCATGGGGGGAGTATGGAAACGCTCACAAAATGCACCAATAAACACCAAATTATATTGTATGTCTTTATTTATATAGCACCAAAAGTGTACTCAGCACTTCACAAAGAATACAGTACAGGGAATTATAATAATACCATAAGTGCAGCAAAATCAGACAATAGGAAAGGAAATCCCTGCCCCGAAGAGCTTACAATCTAAGGCTGAGTCCCCGCTGGCGCTGTGCGCGCTCATGCTTGGACAGCGCTCCAAACATGAGCTCCGGGTGTCCTCCGATTTAAGCAAGTGCGCCGGGGGGGTAGAGGGGGCGGCATTGCAGGCCAGCTGAGCGCGCGGGGAAGTATAGTTTTTTGTTTTGGTAAGCACCGAACGCGGGTCAGCGTGTGTGCCCGCGTACAAGCGCCTCGTGACCGGAAACTTACATTTTTATATATATGTAAGTTAACGCGGCAAGCGCCGCCCGCTCAGCGCTGGCGGGGACGCATCCTAAGAGGTTTTTTTGGGATCTTACAGAGACAGCAAGTGAGGGAATAAGTGCTGTTGATGGCAGTGCTTGGCCACAATGGGTGGTAGGAGTGACTGAGTGTGGGTGAATAGCCATGAGTGCCGGCTATTGGGATGCTTTGTGGGGTGAGTTTTAAGGTTTGTCCATATTAAAATGAGAGGGTTAACACAATTTACAGGGGAAGAGATGGCAGGGAGGCATGGGTGAAATTAGGTGTATGTCTGGGTCACAAATTAAAATATGTGCCCATTTTCTTTCATTGTTAATCGTCATAAACACTGATTTTTTTTTAATTAAAAAAAAAACACACAAAAAAAACTAAACACCGATTTTACAAAAAAATTACTAAACAGAAAACTGGATCCCTAGTAATAGTATGGAGGCACCGGGTGGGTTAAGTGTCTGGGTGCCTCCCTCTGTACATGTGATGAGGGTGCTCCCCCGCAGGCCCCGCCCTCCCCGGGTGAGTGTGTCCGGGCTGCACCAGGCGGGGCGTGCACCACCTCCCGGCCTGTCCCCGGGTATATAGCGCTCTGCTGCCGCCGGGGCGCAACATGCAGTGTCTGGGACCCGAGCTCTGCACATCAGCTACACAGGAGACACTGCAACTAGCGAGGAAACATTAAATAGGCAACGGAGACACGTCCAGAGAGTCACTCCTTGTGTATGCAGAGCAGCTTTGTGCATAAACCGCTCAGCGCAGCTCGCACACTGAACCTGCTCCCAAACTGACCCGTATATACCGCTCCCAGTACCGCTGAAGAAGCAGACCTGCTGCTGCTGCCACCAAGACTGTGCTCTCACTATTTGTTTAAAGCTCCCTTTTGGTGCAGTGTGTGACCCACCCCCTCCCTCCTGTGCCAGGCAGGACATGGGGAGCAGGGCTCTGACTCCCAGCCTCGCTCTCGCTCTGCACTAACTCTGCTGTAACTCTGCTGTGTCTCGGTGCGAGCAGGACTCTGACTCCCAGCCTCGCTCTGCACTAACTCTGCTGTGACTCCGTGTCTCGGTGCGAGCAGGACTCTGACTCCCAGCCTCGCTCTGCACTAACTCTGCTGTGACTCCGTGTCTCGGTGCGAGCAGGACTCTGACTCCCAGCCTCGCTCTGCACTAACTCTGCTGTGACTCCGTGTCTCGGTGCGAGCAGGACTCTGGGGCATGTGATGTGAGCGGCTCCCTTATTACCCCCACACAACCTGAGCAGCGACTCATCGTCCTCTCCCCACCACCACCGCACCAACCCTTCCACACACAGGGGACCCGCCGGACATCACCCCTTATACTAGAGTTATATTATACTATTAGAGTTATATTAGAGTTTGCAATTCAAGGACCCCCCACACCCCCACACCCGTTTCTTTTAACATTTGCTAATAGTCTTAAGAAACTTTTATTCTCCATTCCCTTCTATTTATACTGTGGATGCTCTGTTCATACAGGTAGGGAATAAGACCCCAGCACCTCTCTGCCTAGCTCCCCATTATTGCCTTTTATATGCAGAGTGAGTTCCTCCTCCCCTTGGTCTCAAAGGGTCTCTGCACGATGCATATAGTGCTGGAGTTTTTCGTGGTCACTTTCAAGGTCCTCTGGGCTTTCGTGCTGGCCGCGGCCAAGTGGCTGGTCCGCCCCAAGGAGAAGAGCGTGGCCGGGCAGGTGTGCCTGATCACCGGGGCGGGCAGCGGGCTGGGCCGCCTGTTCGCGCTGGAGTTCGCCCGGCGCCGGGCTCAGCTGGTGCTCTGGGACATCAACAGCCAGAGCAACGAGGAGACAGCGGGCATGGTGCGCCAGATCTACCGGGAGCTGGAGGCGGAGGACGCCCTGCGTGGTGAGTGCGGGAGGGGGGGGGGGGGGAGGGGGGTTGTGTTGGTATCTGCTGCAATGCATTGCCCTGCAAGGGCTACTACAGTACATCTGCAGCCAGGAGTATCCGAGCACTTGCCTTGGAAAATCTCCCAGTAATGCTGCAACATTTCTGAGATGTCTGCAGACAGACTAATGGCCCATCAGATTAACCCATTGGGGGTCCCTGGCAGTCCCATTCAGTTGCAGCATTACTGGGAGATTGCCCCAGATTTTCCAAGGCAAGTGTTTGGATACTGGTGGCTGCATCTGTACAGTGCTTGTGGGGCTGCATGTACTTCTTGGTAGTACTTGGCACTGCTGGGCATGTAACTACATACCCTACAGCTGTACAGCAAGCATACATGTTGGCTGCTGTAAAACCAGCGGTACATATTACACAATGTGTGTGTTGTGTGTGATGCTTGGGTTATGGGACTCCCATAAGGGTTTGCTTGGAAGTACCACACGTAGAAGAGCAGTGGTACCGATCTTGTAGCTACACAATGTTGGAGGTCTGTAGTTACTGGCTGGGGAAATAAGGGACTTCAGCCTTCTGTTACCGGCAGTAGAACAAATCAGATGGTTCAGGCTGACCCTAATATGTCAGGCTAATACTGTCCTAATAATCTCTGGAGAAAATCATTGCCGGCTAATTGAGAGGGAGGATGATAGAGCAAGGTGCCGGCTTTATAACAATTTGTCAAGCAATTGCAAGAAGCCTTAGCCAGTTATACTGTCATAGCTAAGATTGTATTCTGTATATTTATCAGGCTGCCAATCGCAGTTATTTTTATATGCAAATACATTTGTTGCTGTGTAATATGTATAACTGATATTTATTGGCTGCCACAGGGTAAATAAATTTTGTTTCTGAGTAATTGCATATAGTAGTGTTTTTTCAAGCAGGTTTCCTAGAAACTCGTATTCCACAGGTCTTCCTAAAGGGTTCCCTGCAATTTTCAGGTCCTTTAAAAAATGGTACCAAATACAGAAGAATTTACAATACACCTGATCTCAGACGCACTATTAGAGGTTTGGGGTTCCTTAATCAAAGAAAGCTTGGCAACCACAGGGTTGCAGCATATATTTGCCATTCTGTAATCTGCAGGTGTTTGGAAGCAGCAAAGATGTCTCCAGCTTTCTATTCCTGTAAGTGCCTTAACCCTTTCGCAGCCACTCTGGCAGCCTTGCAATGTGTTGGTGGATTCTCTGGCACTGAGTGTTAATATTCGTTAGTGCAAGAGTGATTTCTATATCCCAAAACTGTCCCGTAAAAATTGTCATTGTCACTACATTTAGAACAGATCACTTCTTAAAAGTATGAAGCCTAATATTTTAAGCAACTAAACCTGCCAATATAGGAAAGGAAGTGTGAGACAGTTAACCCATTGAGTTTAAAGGTATGATCACCATACTTTTATACCAAACATATAAAATACTATGACACGTCTACCTGTATAGTTAATTTCTGTGGCACATATTAAATCATTCAGTACGTGAAACCTCCTTGGCAATGAATGTTACAATCGACATACTCTCACCTGATCCTACAGAACTTGTATTAATGATATGGGATCTGGCAGTGGAATTGCAAAGTCCAGGTGAGATGTGGGGCTATAGAATCGGGAAATGGATGGGGTGAGCTTATGGTTAACTTAATGGGCACTGGGGAGGTGGAAACTTTAATTTCTGCAGTAGGGCTGATGTTGCCAAAAAGTATTTATCATTAGTTTGGGACATTGCCAGTTAGTAACTGCTTTTGTATATCCTTGATGTGCTCATTTTTTAAGTATTACAATGCTTTACCTCATTAATACCCTTGACCACAGGGTGGCCTGCAAAAAGACAGCTTTGGACACTACTAATAATCCCAATGATTACATTCCTCCAGGGAATTAAGGGGTTAAGCATCAGGATATGTTTGCACAATGTTTTAATATAGCTCGTGCTTAATATTTGAGAATCCTTTTTTCACAGCATACTTCTTCCTCTTACTGTGTATTAATAAAAGTTTTACTTATGGAGTGAAAAGGTCACTGCGGCACCCCAGGAAGACTTGTCCTCATGGCTGTTAAAATGTTTTGGCTTTTTTGTGGGGGACTTTTGTGGTATTTGTCACTTGGGTGATCAAAGTTCAACCACAATTTGTAGCGGGTTCCATGTAGTGTTAAGTAACCGAACGGTTCTATGCATTTCAAGCTGTACAGTTGTGCAATAGGCAAACTGGCCAGAAGAAGCAATGGCCTTATCCAAACCTGTGGTTGGAGGAATGGTTTTATTAATTTGTTGCATTAAAAATATTAATACCTGTATGTAAGTTTGGAGCTGTGTGAAAGATCTCATTTGTGGCTTCAGGAGTGAGTGGTGTGTGACTATAAAAAGTAAAGTTACTTAATACAACTGTTACGCACTGTTTAACATGCATTAACATTCAAATGAATGCGGTAGTAACTGAATGAATGAGCACTATGCTTTTCACTGAACTGAAATAAGGGCTGATCTATGAAATACATTTCACTTTAGGACAGATCAGACCCTTGATGAAATGTCGTCTCTTCTTGCCCCTGCTTGATTAACTTTCAGCTTTTTTTTTTTTTTCCTCTCTCGGTGTGAGCAGCCGTCTGTAATGCGGAGGAGCAAGTGCCGCCCTGCTGCAATCTCCAGGTTTATACGTACACCTGTGACGTGGGCAAGAGAGAGAACGTCTACACGACGGCGGAAAAAGTCCGCAGGGAGGTGGGAGATGTCTTTCTGCTGCTCAACAATGCCGGAGTTGTTTCGGGACACCATCTCCTTGAATGCCCCGATGAGTTGATCGAGAGGACAATGATGGTGAATTGCCACGCACACTTTTGGGTAAGCCACTGTATGTATATTACTGTTTAGATTCTGCACCCCTAGTCAAACGGTCCATAGTCATATTATTATTATTTTTACTTGCCTGCTTGTAGCACTGACCATAATTGTATCCATTGAAGTATGGTGCACATCTACAACTAGTTATGCAGTTGTGACTAGCTTCACTAGCTGGTAAATATTGCAGATATGTCCATGCAATATCACCACACATGGAGGATGAACTTTACTATAGAACCAATAACTACATTATAAGATTTTCTGAGGGGGAGGGGGCAAAGTTACTGTCTGGTGGAAGTAAGTCAACTTTGAGATTGAAACAGATTACCAGAGTAGCGCAATGCTACGCTACACTACACTGTGTATGCATGTTTTAGGGTGCTTTTATCGCTTGTCATGTGTTTCATCACTAAACCTATGTAGTAGAATAGGGTAAATGTCCCCTATGCAATGCTCACAAGGAAAGTCCTTGCACAGTTATATCCTTATATCAGAATTGTATATCCAAATAAAACAGCATGTTAAATATGAACCTCCAAACTCCACAATGTCCACAATCAGTGATGTCACTGTGAAACCCTTAATAGCCATGCTGTATGGACTCCCATTAGGCTTAGTTAGGTATATCTTACATGGGTGTCGCAGGCAAAGGGTACAATGATTGAAGTGACACTTGATAACTGAATGGCATAAAAATGGAGTAAACCCGCATGATGGATATGCTGGAGGTCCAGATGCTGTTTGGCGTGCTCCTACCGAGGAGGTTCAAGATGCAGGAAGTCGTGAATGGCGGTGCAGCTGCCTTGGATAAAAACTAGGGACCAAAAATTGCAGGGTACTGGGTACAAAGTATTTATTGGCACATGAAAAACAGCAAAGCAGGAACTCTGACGCGTTTCAGCCGCACGGGCCTTTGTCAAAGAGTAGAGTCTTTTACTCTTTGACAAAGGCCCGTGCGGCTGAAACGCGTCAGAGTTCCTGCTTTGCTGTTTTTCATGTGCCAATAAATACTTTGTACCCAGTACCCTGCAATTTTTGGTCCCTAGTTTTTATCCAAGGCAGCTGCACCGCCATTCACGACTTCCTGCATCACTAAACCTATGATTTGGACTAGCAATGTAACTACTTTTTTGATCTCCTTATTTCATGTGAGCTGCAGTAGTTCTGAGTGATACTGTATTTGGAGCCGTCACAACTAATGCTGTGATTATACTCGGCGTGATGGTGCTGGTGTACGCGACAAACACAAATGGTGAATTCCTCTGCGGCCACCTCTAATGCGCACAATGGAGCGCGATGGCGGGACCGTGTTTTGAAAAGACGGAAAAAAATTAAGCGTGGTCACGTGATGTGAGCGGTTAAGCCAATGAGGGCGAACCAGGTTCGTGTCTCGTCCGCCACGCCTCCCCCAATCTCCTGCCAAGATCACACATTAGCTCGGGCGAGAGGCACCTGCGATGCGATGAGCGTGCGGACTACAATCGTGGCCTTACAGGGCTCGTATTACCATTCATAATATTAAACAATAAGGTCTGGCTCCTCCACTTGTGAGTCAAGCTGTTCTCTCTATTAGACGTATAATATACATTTGGGAACTGACCTCATAAGGGTAAGTATAATTCACAACCATTTAAAATCCTATTACAGTTATGGGATAGAATTTAACTGGTAGGTTATGATATTCACACAAACTAATGTCCAAGGTTGGAAACAGAAAAAATACTTTTTTTTTTTTTTTAAATTTCTAAAGGTCTCCTATCTCATTATTGAATTATGGTAACCTCTCCAGGTAGTTGACATGTGATAGAGATTTTTTTGAAAGATGTCAGAGGTTGAATTGCTTTTCATCTGAGGCTGGTGTAGTAGAGTTGGCCCTGAGCCCAACTATAATTTGCGAAAGAGAAAAACTACTGACGGAAACCAGCCAGATGAACCTTTTTTAAAGCACTAGCATATTTGTAGTTCTATATCCTTCCCTTGAGTAAACTAAAAGGCCACCATTTGATTTCAACTGGGCCTCAGTTGGAGTGTATTAAGCAAAGGATGAGATTGCAAGTCCACTGAAACAATCTTTATATTCGGTCCTCGCAGCCTTCTGCAGCAGGAAAGGGGTTAGTCCCAAAAGCTTGTCCAAAAATGTTAGTTTGTGTTACATCAGAATACTGCATTTTTGATCACACTCTCCGTTCTTGAATTTGCTGATTCAATGTTTGGCAGAAGAATTGTATGCCTGTGAGAATTCCCTTAGCCTGTCTTTATTTGTGTTGTTTTTTTTGGGGGGGAGGGGGGAGAGAGAGAATTGGAAGGCTTTCTTTCTTGCATTCTTCCTGCGCATATAGTAAGATTAATGGTGTGTGGGTATGGATGTGTAGCTTACACCATTGTGGATGTATTTGTATGTTTCTAAAGGGAAGAAGTGCCGTGATATGCGTTTCTAAGCAAGGCCATGTTGTAAGGCAGGGGGGTGCAATCTTTTCCCCTTGCCATGGTGATGCGTCACCAGGAGCATCTGAATCAAGGTAAGTGAGGTTCACAGAGGCCCTGCAGCGCCCCCAGTATTAATTTAAAATGCCTACGGGAAGCGCGCGGTGCCTCTGTAAACCCTGCGTCCCCCGCAGCGAATCTCACGCCCCCCACTTTGCGCACCGCTGTTAATGCAGGGACAGATTTCTGCCATTACAATGCTGCCAGTTGGGCAATAATTAGTTGGCTGCTATGATTCCCATAATCCATGGTTTCAAATTGTCAGACACCGGCTGGGATTTATCAAGCCGCGGTGTGGCGTATCGCACTCTGGTTCGGCGTATCGCACTCTGGTCCGGCGGTAACTTCCATTCAAGTCTGTGACAGTTGGCACCAGATCGGATGTGTTCCCACCCCCCCCCACCCCCCCATTGCAGCTTGATGAATCCCAGCCATTGAAAACTGATTTTTAAGGGGTCTGCATCTGAAATAAATGCAGGAGTGGCCACCAATATTTTCTTTTTGTAAGCATTTTAAAAACACAAACATTACAATTCACCACTTTGTGAGCGTTGAGACCGCCAGTACTACAGTGTATAGCAGCATACCAATGTTTGTGTTAAAAAGAATTGCAATTTTAAGTCCATGGGAGTCCTTGTGCGATAGGGACCCTACTGACGTTTTTTAAAATATTTAAATTCTTTGGCAGCTAATATTCAGTATGGCAAAAAAATAAACCAGAATACATATTAGCCGCTTGCCATTTCATTAAGTTTCCTGGGACAGGGCGTTAACGATAAGTGCTACTGCACTGTCTCTACAAATACAATGCATCTTAAGGGGTCGCACATTACATATGGTGAAGATTTCAACCACTACATGGTCAATGTCTTTGGAATATGATCTATACATTGGTTCAGGGATGCTCAATGCCAGTCCTTTAGTCTCCCCCCAACTGGTCAGACTTTCAGGATATCCCTGCTTCAGCACAGGAGGCTCAGTCTTTGACTGATGCTGGGATACCCTGAAAACCTGACCTGTTGGGGGGGCTTGAGGACTCAGTTGAGCATCCCTGTTTTAGCTGATTTGGAGTTAAATTCTTTTGTGGGTGTTTAACGGTTAAGTACGTTCCCAAATCTGCCTGCCATTGAAAATTCCTGAATATGATAAGAAGGCTAAGCAGTGCGTGCTCACCCTAAAGGAGCCCCTCCAAACTGCACTGCTAAGCACTTCACAAACCAGCAGACAGCCGGGGAGAGAGGGGAAAAAAAAATCTACTGGTTTGTTTGGCTTCAAAAATATTATGCACTGAAAATGTGCTCAGAATTAAGTAATTTTACACTAAGCGGGTATTTTACTACTTTGCAATGATGAGCTTGTTCCTCTGACGACCCACTTTAGTGTCTGTGGTTTCAGTGCACGGTGGTTGAGGAAGTGATTAAAGTGTCTTGTTTTTATTGTAACAGGCCAAAGCTCATTTTTTGCATTGCTTTGATCTCCCCCTCGCTACATTATTGAGCAGACTTCTTCAATGTGTTTTTTGTTGTTGTTGCTCTGTGTGTGTGCTCCATTGTCTAAAGTGTCAATGCATCTAAACAGAACTGTTTCCATCAATAATGATATTGTATGGGGTTTTTTTTTTGTTCTCTTCCTGTTGTGAAGAGGGGGCAAAGTTTTGGCATGGAATGCCTCTTAAGGGAGGGTCACTGAATCATAATTGATCATTTCCTTAGCTTTCGTCCCAAGACTGCAAACCATATGTCACTTTAACATTGGTCTTTAAGGATTTTATTCTCCCAAATGAGAGGAAATTGACGTAAATTTGTGAAATATAATGAACTTGCTCCGCTGGGCAAAGAACAGATGTCTACAAGCATCCCCCAATGTCCTGTAGCACCTCCTGTGACGAAAGCCATCTGCAACAGGGTTATAGCCAATTTCACTGGTAACTAGTTGATTTCATAAAAGTAGATTTTCTCCCAGCAGCTGTGAGCTGTGGTACAGCTTAACTTCAATACTTCACATCTATTGGAGAATGACTGAGTCCTCAAACAATACATTGTCCTTGTCGTTGACTGTCCCACTTTACAGCAGCAAGCCTATAAGATTATTGTTTTTCTTTACAGTAGAAAATGGGTCCACTGGAGCTGAACAGTGCTATTTTCACCTTTGGGGACCACCTGGTTTCCAAGATGCATACCAGTAAAAGTAGTCCCA
This sequence comes from Ascaphus truei, assembly GCF_040206685.1. Lineage (NCBI taxonomy): Eukaryota > Metazoa > Chordata > Amphibia > Anura > Ascaphidae > Ascaphus > Ascaphus truei. The sequence goes on along the minus strand of NC_134484.1, from coordinate 95,093,275 downwards.
TGATGGGAAAACAATACGCCCACCAAATTTTGCGTGATCAGTGAGCCAATGGGAAGCCGCAACGTCATCGATTGCAGCTTCCTCTTGGATACCAGTTTCCTCTTGGATACCAGCAGTCGCGTGTTTTCATTTTACATGACGGAATACCCACAATAGTGTATCAGAAACTGGGGGCTCCCCTAGCTGTAAAATTATTTCGTTCCGGAGGACCCTCTGCTTCCAGATATGCAAACAAATCAATTGACTATTTGGCAGGATTACTCATTTTTAACTTTGAGAACAACTTGATAATTACCCCTGTCTCTGAGTTGTCAGTGGTTTTTTTTGTCTTTTCCTGACATTTGTGGCGTTTTTGTTCCTCACTTGTCAAAGGAAAGACTTGTTAAACTTTTAAATATCGACCCATATCTGCTTAAGTTGATCTGCTTGAAATGAGGCTGCACATGTATATCCTATGGGAGGATGAACCCATGCGCTGGTTTGCTTGCTAACTTTACAAGGTTGCACATGTTGCAATGTCTTGAGCCAATTCTGTAATGCTCTGTGGTTATTGGCTTTTAATCATTTTAAGTATGAGTCTTTAAGATCCATACTACAGGAACATATGCTGTATAGGAATGCTATTAACCATGCAATGCATGGCCACTTTGTCTGACCATGCCAGAAACAAGTAGTTAACGGAAATATTTACGTGTGTTTGTTTCAATTCATATAGGACCTCTCGTTAAGCACTTTGTTTTTATCATAAAAATTTCATGAATCCAGGGGTTGTAACTCCAGTTATCAAGGGCCACCAACAGGTCAGGTTTTCAGGATATCCCTGCTTCAGCACAGGAGCCAATCAACAACTGAGGCTGCTAATTGAGTCACCTGTGCTGATGCAGGGATATCCTGAAAATGACTTGTTGGTGGCCCTTGAGGACTGGAGTTGGCCATCCCGGATTAATCCATTAGGTCATGGTTGCTGGCTCCTGACTAGATAAGAGGATGAAATCTGCACATTTCAGATTTCTGTTTTCCATCACTGGTTTGTGACAATGTATTGGCCATAGCAACGGTTTACATTACTCATTACTTGGCAATAACGCATATATTTGTAGATTTAAAAATAATAAAAAAAATTTAAACCTGTTTATCCTATATCACCCGAGTAGCACTATTTGCATATTGCCTGAGAGATTCGTGAGCAAAAGGTCTTTTGGGTCACAAATTGTCATTCCTACCGCCAACACCCTTGTGTTTCATTTCTACCCTGATCAAGCGGAAAGCACCGCCATGTACAGTGAACAAAAAGCAACCCAATTCTTCAAAAGTTTAAACTATTAAAATTAAGACCCACTAATTATTATTTTTTTTCCTTGAATTCATTTGCCAAGACCTGTAAAATAATGGTCTGATTCCGTTAACTAATTATTATATATATTTATATATTAATAATAATCCACTGTAGATTATGCCTGTAGCTACACACGGGATTCTGCAAACAAATACATTTTCTAATCTGCCTTTCTTAAAAGCCAGAAAACAACTGATCTAGGCAGCTTCACCGGGTAATTCACCGCAGTAAGGGAGGTGAAGAAAATGTGGTAAATTCCTTAATTGGCCCATTGATCACTATTGAATAGTGTGTGAAATACTAATTTAAATAGGTTTGCAAACATGTCCAGTGTCCCCTCTTCACTGCCTCATTGTCATGCTGATGTCAGGACTGCATACAGTGATGCTGTCTTCACACAGTGATGACATTTGTTCACTCAATCTGGCCTGCATTGTAGGCATTCCTCTGTGTAGGCCACACAGTTGGACTGCATATATTATGTAAACCTCCATTGAGATTTAAGGGTTGTGGACAAAATAAAACTGCATTTTAATGGAAAAAGACGTGTATCAGTTTAAAGTAAAAGGCTTAATCGGTGAGTGTTGACAGGTCTGTTGCAACACAATGCATATCCAGTTGGCTAATCAGAGTAAGTGCCTATTTGAATATGTTTTTTTCCTAACCATTTGCTTGTTTACAGTAGTTGAACACAGACCTTGGTTGGGAACAATCAGTAATACATACTTGGCTGTGTAATGCTTCCCTGCACATTTCTGATCACTTAAATCAGGATACATTTTAAGTAAATAAACTGAACCAATTTGTAATGTTTTTGCACAACTGTAAGCACATGACGAGAACAGTGGCAAGCCTTAACTCTAATTTTAAGGTATTGGAGATGCTAGAATTTATGCAACAAAACAGAGGACGTGTGGACATGTTTCTTGATAAAAAAATTAACCACACTTTGAAAAAAAAAAAAAAAAATAAAAAAAAAAAAATCTCTTTGCTTTTTAAAACCTATGGGTGCCTTGTTTGTTTTTGTACGACCTATTTTTACATAGTGCACCTATGTAAGACATTTCTGTCACTGGCATGCCGCTTCTTATATATTGCAACGTTAGGATTTTTGCCATCTTTACACTTTAACTGTGGTGACATGATCAATTCAATAATTTTTGTCAAAACTGTGTAAATTGGTCTGGCAACTATTGCTGGCCTCTGGCAGTGAGATGGTTAATGAAGATTTGCAAGATATTTATAAAAAAAAAAATTCTCAGGCGCTTGTTAATCTGGCTTTAAAAGTCATCCTAAAATGTAATTATGCAACTGCCCATCGTTCACAAGACGTTATTTCTCATTTCCACGTTTGCTTTACTTGCGCCTAATTTGTCCTGACACCACAGCTGTGGCAACCCTTTGTGAGGCTAAACCTCCTCTGTTTTGTTTCATTAAAAGCCCTAAAGAATTTGGTGACGGGGTGGGAAGAAGTGCTAGACTGTTGTAAGTTAATTTGCCATAAACAAAAATGTTGAGAACCAATTACTAAAGCTATGAAGTGACATGTAAATGCTTGTTTAGTTTCACACATTTTGTATCTAAGTAATTGCGTGTGTCCTGCATTTGTAATGGACAGATTAAGGATCCTTTTCCCACTGCTCACAAATACTTAAAAAACAAACAAATGTATAGTATACATTTTTAATATTTGGTAATCGCCACATAGTTAAAAGTAAAGTTGTTCCATGTATCGGAGCGGCAATCAATGCGCCTTCATAGTAAAAATACATACAGCTGCAACATGCAGGTATTCCTCCCCATCCTCATTGCGTTGCCTGCACTAGGTATCCCCATCTAACAGCCCTAGAGACACCCTCTTATTTGTATATAAATATATATCACCTGTAAACTTGCAGTAGTTGATGCTTTTGGATTTTAGACGACAAAAGAACAAGATTGATCTGGTTTGTTCTCCATATTATGAGCTTGCACATATAATACTTTCACTACTGTAATGTTCCAGTTAATACTCTTATCGTAGGATGCAAGGTAAGCCTGCTGTTCCCAATAGAGGAGGCTGCTATTTGAGTCCATAGACCGTAAAGCATACCTGTAATTTTTGTTGGTATATTAAAAAATATATTTATTATTATTATTATTATTTTATTATTATGCTAGTGCAGGATGCCCCAGGTACCTTCAGATGTGAGATTAGACGCAGCTATGGTAAGACATGCATACCTACCACAGTAAACCTATAAACCCAATAGGCATATGTCAAACTGTCCTGCAAATGGTTGGTGTTGCACAGTAATGCACCAGCAGGTGGTGTGGGACTCACGTATTGACTGCAGTGCCACTTAAATTCCATTTTAAAATCTTGCAGAAAAGTAGCATTGTTGTGGCTGTTTGTGTACACACACACACACACACACTGGAGTAACTTTGCTGTACTTTACGCTGTATATCCACCTATCAGGACCGGAAGGGGCAAATATCTAAACTCAGGAATTGGAAAGTCTTGTATTGAAGTGCTATATACTGGAGTGTATTTCATGCAACCTGGGTACTTGATTTCAAAGACTGAGGAAATAACACACAACAGAACACTGCCCAGAGATTTCTGACCATGAGGTTCAAGGACTAGCTGCATTGCTCCAAATAGCAGCCACAACGTTTGAGGCCAGGTCTTCATCTTCAGTTCAGACCATTAAAGCCACAACTGGGATCTTGCATTTAAATGTGTTAAGACAATGAGCGCAGTATTGGTATAATGTGATCGCTGCATGTAGTTTATTTTATGTTAATAACTGGCCCTTGTGCGTTTATCCAATGCCATCAAAGTGCTTAACATGACTTCAGTCTGGGAATGTTACAGGTTTTAGTTTTAACTTCTCTGCGAGTCCCATTTCTTTGTGACACCTCGAGCAGCAGTTTTCAGATGGTAGCCCTGAGAAATTGAATACATGTAATGAGACTAGTCTGGGTTCACTTCATGGGAACAGGAGTAGAATAAAGCTCATTGTGTGCGCAAAAGGTGATTTCAAATTAAGATACAAATCCATGGTAGAAAAAAAAATTGGTGTTTGGGGGTCTCTGCTAATGCTATGTCGTTTGCCAGCTGTCTATTTTAAACCTCCCTTTCTCCTTTTTTTTTGTGTGGTGTTAGGCAGCCTGGATTAGTTGTTTTAACACCTGCGGGCTTGCTTTGCAAAAGAACATGTGGAAATGGTTAGACTAAAACCATCTTGACGTGTGTGACTTGGAATACACATACAGGATTTAAATAAGGGGGATCCTGCTATGGTTTGAAACCTCTCCCAGAGAACTCTCATTGTTGGTTCTTCTGCACATTTTAGTAGTGTTTACTTTTTTTTTTTTTTTGCGGAGTTGGCAAGTGTCGTAATGAAGCTGTGCTGGAAGGAAGAGCATAGAGCGATCAGAGAACTTTGTTTGGTCTTAAATAAACACAAGATGGTTCTCAGGAGTTTGTTGATTAAATTACAATGATTACTCTGTGCTCAGCAGTTGGCACCAATAGAGTTAGAAATTACAGACGATTTGATTTCAGGGGACACAGTGATAATCTTGTTAGCCAGAAATTACAGTAAGTGCATCAAAGAATTACTTGGAAATGTTTTGCAGTGCAAGGAGATCTGAAAACTACCTGTTTTCCTTGGCCCAGTTATCATACTGCATTAAAATATATTTGGGCCAAAGCTTGACTTTTTTTTTTTAATTTTTTTTTTATCAACTGTCTGTATTGTAGGGCTAACTCTTACTGGTTTCCGCATTAAGCAGTTAAATGTTAATGAACTGTTTGATGCCACTTGAGCCTCATATTCATGGACCTGCAAATTGGGTATGAAAGGCATGTTTCCAAGTATGCAATAAGTGTTTGTCTTGTTCATCCATTAAACTAGAGGCTCTCTACCTGTCCTCAAGACACCCCCCCCCCCCTGCTTCAGCACATGGGGCTCAGTCAAAGACTGAGAATAAGCTGAAGCAGGGATATCCTGGGTACCTGACCTGTGGGGGGGGGGGGGTTCTTACGGTCTGGAGTTGAGCACCCCTGCATTATCCCCCTCGCAGGGAAATGGTTTTATTTAAGCCAACGTTGCATGCTGTGATTCCTTTTGTTGGTTTGAGCTGTACTGTAAGACATAATCTGCTTGATTTTAGTCCAAAAATGATGAAAATAACAGATGGAAACTTATCTGTCTCATAGTGTAGCAACAGTTATTGCCGTGTGAATTCAGTGTGCGAATTCAGTGTGCAGGTGAGAGCTGTTTTTGACCACTTGGAAAGAATTCAGATACCTACAGGACCAATACAGCTACAGTACAAGAACTTAGCACTACAGACCGGGCATTAAAGTTGAGGTTGAATGCAAAAAAAATCTAGAAATACGGCAGTTTTGGAAACTTACTTCAAAGACTGCATCTCAAACTATATTTCATGTGATATGACGAGATCTGCACTTTTTTTTTTTTTTTTTTTCAATTTAGCTCTTAAATGGAAAGTTGACGCAACTGATACTTTCTTTGATTTTGATTGCCACATTATTTCTCTAACAAGCTGCAGTCTACTCTGCCAGAGAATAGATTAAAATAAGAGATTTCAATAAAATATTATGGAGTATGTTTGTGTTGCCATTTACATTTAAATATAGTGTAAATGTCTTTGAACAAATGGTTATCTCCGTTGCTCGGACTAACCTGGTATTGACTGCATGTGAATCTTGGATAATGAAGGATTCCTCATTTGCACTGTTAACAGCTACTCCTTCCTTTTGTTTTGTTGCAGACCACTAAAGCGTTCCTTCCGAAGATGATGGAAATGAATCATGGACACATTGTTACCATCGCCAGCTCACTGGGGTTATTCAGTACTGCAGGAGTAGAGGTTTGTTGCATTTTACCTGAATATGTTTGCATTTCAGGCAGCGCAGTGATAGAGCTAAAATCTCATTCCCACGTGATAAACTATTTTATTTAAACAAAAAAGGGAAAAAAGGGAGACATGAAAATGTAACAAAGGATGAGCCAAGTCCAATACACAGACCACAACAAATTTATATACATCTAGATGTATCTATCAACATACAAAATTCATCTGGGGCCAAGTAAGGAATCAGATTAAAATGATGTGCAAATTGCTACATTGGTGTTGTATGTCTTTATTTGTATAGCGCCATAAATGTACATATTTGTTTCTAATATACCAGTGTTTCCATTCATATACCATTTATTTCCAGTATATGGTTTGCATAAAGCATATTATTTATTCACAGGGATACTAATTTGTTGTTGCACTGCTGTAAAGAGCTACTTTACTGTGGATGTGCCTGCATGAGTAAGCTACACACAGAGGGGTCAGTCATGCACAGGTTAAACTAAATGCCCTCCAGAAGCCTCTCATAAAATCATACCAATCATACGCAAGTAAGCCTTGAAATAAAACAAGTACCATAGCAAATTAGTATTCTGTTGACGGAGTTATGATGCATTTCTTAGAAAAGCCTCAATGGTGGTCATATAGAAGCATTACCTTACAAAAAAATTAAATAACACAGGATTTTTAAATCCGTTTAGTACTCGATAATACTGCATTTCTCTCCCTTCCCGCCACTCTTTATGCCCTTTGTAATGGATTAACTTCTTGTGGTTGCTATAGCAACTTTTTTAGGAAGCCACAGCACTTCCACTTTTGAAATAGGCAGCCATATTGGATGCCCTGGGAAACAGGGCCTTAGATAATTACATTGCCTTTAAAGGTAAGCAACTGCTGCATCCTATTAAAACAAACGCAAAAACGTGGCGAGACAATGCCACTTAACAATATTGCAAACATCACTTGATCCGAGTATTTCTGAGCATTTTAAAAACTGCTGTATGTCTTGCACTTGCCCCTTATTCAGTTGATTCGCCATTAAAGGAGCCTTGGGCTTGGTCCATGTGTGCTGTTCTCTGAATGTCCTATGGGTTTGTGCTGATCGTATCTGCAGCTCTCAGGGAGCCACCAATGGGATCTAAAAGCAGGAGGAGGACTTCTGTTCAGGGTGGTTTGATAGAACCAGAGCCATTTGGTAGCTGCAACATAGATCACATTACTCTGCAACCAAAATACTGGCAATGTCTGCAACTTTGTCAGATTACATAGCAGATCGGGCCTGGAAATTGTGATTTTAGGTAAATACGCTTAGAAACTTTGCTGAGCACCAAAAACATGAAGATTTGTCCTCTGATAAATTGTACCAGGCTTTTACGTGTGCTGATGAAATTAAAATTGTTCTCTGAAAGGCCCTGTTTATTAGATCTTGCATGTGGCATGAGTAAACTACCGCATTAGAAGGCTTAAAAAATACATTGCAACTGTATAGAAAACATTGTGGGATATCACAAATGTTCAGCTTTTGTTGTGGTTGAGTGAAGAACAAATCTTTCAGATACATTCTTCTATAAGCTGTTGCAGTTTGAGTCTATACATGACTATTGCTCAACTTGTGATTATTTTTCTTGAAGCATAAAACCAAACCAGCTGTTCCACTTAAGTCATGCTCTATTTTCTTTTTGTCTTCTGTTTTTCTTTTACTTCAACCCCAGGATTATTGTGCCAGCAAATTTGGTGCTGTGGGTTTCCACGAGTCTCTCAGCCATGAACTGAAAGCTGCAGACAAGGATGGGATTAAAACGACACTGGTATGTCCTTATCTGGTGGACACAGGCATGTTCCGTGGGTGCAGAATCAGGTTAGTATGCATGGGAGAAAAAACAAAACATACGCCTAATTTAATTTGTGTTTTCTTGTGTAGCGCTGACGGTGAATGCAATAAATAGAAATATTGCAGGCAGAGGGAGATGGTGACCAAGGAGCAGATGCCAGGGTTTGAACCAGGTTCCCCTGCTTCAAACTTGGTGTCATTGTTGGCGGTATCTTTACTTCCGGAACCGCTTCTTCAGTACATAATGTGCTTTTGTCTTAATTGCTTTCTCTTTATAGGAGTAATTCATGTATGTGCCCCACATTTTATCCTGATCTGTCCCATGGCATTCTTCTTCTTTTTTTTTTTTTTTTATTAAGATCTGCAGAACTTCACCTTTCTAGGCTGACACTGTTACACTTCAACAAATGCTCAGTATGCCATTCCTTAGACGTCAGGTCACAAGTCTCTTATGATGCTGGGGCGATATCTAATGAAATGAGAGATTTTACTCCCTGCTAGAATGTACAATACACTTTATTTTTAATTGATTGCGATTTCTAGTCTTTAAATTGATCTGAAATGGAGTTTCATGTTTCTCCAATGGCACCAACCCTCACACTTTTTTTTATTTTTTAATATAACCGCTGGTCTCTTATTATTGGGGAGCTGCACAGATTAAACACTTAGAGTCTGAATACTCTCCCCTATTAAAGTCTCATTACTTTTATTTTACATTTTAAGGTATCTCCAGATCTTTCCCTTTTTATGTTTGAGTACTGTTTTGGAGGTGGCTGCATGCTGTATATTCCTTTTTAAATGTCTGTCTTCACTGAATCACTCCAGACAATGCCTTATGGGCAGCCAACCCAGTTCTCCAGGTGCACCTCATTATTCTATCACTGTTATGAAGTATCAAGACAGGCATGGAGCAGGAATGTGTAAATAAAACTCACTGAAACATTCTTCTTTCAGGAAAGAAATTGAGCCGTTCCTCCCACCCTTGAAACCAGATTACTGTGTGAAGCAGGCTATGCGAGCAATCCTTACAGACCAGCCCATGATCTGTACACCTCGTCTCATGTACATAGTGACCTGCATGAAAAGGTAACCGGCTTCTCTGGCTCCCCTCCGACTGCTTGTGCTATTTGCTGGAGGGCACGGTAGTGCAAATGGAGACTTGGGACACCACCTGTGTATTGTAGGTGCATCTAGCATAATTTATCTATATGGGGCCAACAAATTTCACAAAGTAGTACAAGCTATTAAAAAAACACTGGAAGAATTGTGTAAATATTACATTATCATACACTTGTACAATCTGAATAAGCATAAAAATTGATCTAGTGCTGACGGTATAGCAATCTGTGTGCTCTTCCTTTTTGAAATGCCAAAGGGGGAATCTGACAAAAGTACAATAGTGACGGTATGTTTCCCAGTTGGTCAGTAGCCATTCATCTTTACCATAGAGCTTCAAGTCTAATGATATTTACCTAGCCCTCTCATTGTCTAAAGGAACTGTACCATATTGCTGACCTTCCAGGAATAAAGAGGGCAAGTGCAATAAGAGTTTTTTTCTATAATTGGGACAGAAAGGCGTTTTTAGTGAAGATTTAAAGGCTGAGGCTGGAATTTAATGTGTATCACACCACGATCTGGCATAGACTTGAATGGCAGTTAATACTGCATCCTGGTGCAATACACCTTGCCCACAGTTGTTGAATCTCCCCTATAGTCTCTTGCTGCTTCACCTATTTTGTACATGATTTAGATGTGCTAACCCTGCAATTCTACTTATGAGACTTGGTCTTCAGTGTACTAACAGCCAATAGTAATCGCCATCTCACAATCCTTCTTTCTCCAGCATCCTGCCATTTGAAGCCGTGGTCTGCATGTATCGGTTCTTGGGAGCAGACAAGTGCATGTACCCTTTTATCGCTCAACGGAAACAGGCCACAAACAACAATGAAGCGAAAAATGGAATTTAACGTCCGTGCATTTAGTATAACTCTTTATTTTTGTTTTGTGCTTAGACTGACACTTAACATTGAATTCGGTCAACCAATGATTTGACTGAATTGGGAAAGGCATGATGTACGTGTTCGTTTTCACTGCGGCCTTGTCACAGCACCTAAACTTGTGGACAGAACATTACATTCATATGTGACTATTTGTTCCCCCCCCCCCCCCCTTTTTTTTTTTTTTTTAAACTACACTGTAAATTTGACTACAGTACTTGCAAAATGTGACCAGTTAGGGAATATAAAGCTTAACTGTAGCTGTCATTTGCTTCTTTAGTGCTACTGTATAGACAGTGCATCTAAAGAAATGAGCTCATATAGGTTTACTGTTACATTACCACTGACTTGTATTTTAAAAGGAACAATAAAACTACAAATATAACCGATTTATTTAAGATGTTGGAATTGAAATCGGCTAATTGGCTGTGGTACTAAAAGTTTATTTTATTTTTCAAGAACAAAATGTAAATCTCATAAGGCAGTACTAGTATTATGATGGGCCATTCCACATCTTATCTATGCTTTGATCTACAGTGTAAATCATCATTCCCAATTGGAAGGACAGCAGATCGTCCCGTATCTGCTCTTCTGCTCCAATTTCGATATACAGTACAAGAAATGCAAGGTATTTGAGCCAGCAGAGCCATGGAGGTGATGACGTGGCAGCTTTCCACTTGTGGACTCTTAAGAATTGAAGTGCTGCACAAGGACAAAATTAATAATCTTTCAGCAAATATGACATTGAAAAAGCCTCTCTACTTGTACATGTGAAATATGTAAGGGTGTAAAGACTTGTTTTTTTTTTTTTTCCTTTTTGAAGTTGGTGTTCTAGAAAATGTAATGTTGTTTCTTTGTTTTTTTGTTTTTTACAGAAAACATTTTACAGTTGTGCCTTGAATTTAGTAACTATATAGTTAGTGAGCATTGTAAAGTGAACTTCTACCTCTATCTAAATGTATACCATCTTGTAAATTACTATAAAACTTCTATGTGCGTACTTTTTTTTTTTTTTTTTGACGTCTTAAATACTGACCAGTGTCTGGTTTTTATTAAAGCAAACTACCTTGAGTAAGAGAGTGGTGTAGCTTCAAATGTAGTTGGAAAGCCATCAAAATATTTATATTTTCCTTTTTTCTGCCTGTACCTACCTGGATTAATTATCTCCCACATATGACTATCCCCAAAAAGGGACTCTGTTTATTGTGACACACTTACATTAGTAATGTTTCTAGTTGTTACATTTTCAGTGTTTGGTGTGTGTAATACTGTACTACAAATATTACTACTATTGGCTGCATAGGTTTTAATCCATGAATGAACAAATGCAGGTGCCTGTGATGTACTGATGTAATATTCAGCTGTAGGATGGACATTTCTAGCTAGATTAAACCTGGCCACTCATTTACTTTACAGAAGATTTGTTGTGGTGTGTATATATAACCAATAGTTTTCATAAAGAGTTAATTGGCCTTTAAAATTATGTGAAAAGTACTAAAAACTGACACAAACCAAATAATAAAGTGCTATTCTACCGCCACTCTTAACAAAAACAAAATAGATTTTTTTTTTTTTTATATGTACATGTGATTAGCAAAAGGATTCCAGAAACCAGCCACTTGGGATGCCCCAAAGTGTGCGCTAAATAAGGAGTGGGTCCAAGGACAATCAAATACTGGTCAAGAGATACTGGTCATCATAAAGCAGAAAAGGTCATTTTTACTGACTGTCGGCAGAGCATCTAACGTTTCGATACCTACAAGCACCTGCATCAGGGACACAGTACATTGAAAAATGACTGTTAAAATTACAATTTGTACAATAGGGTGTTTTAAAAAAAACAAAAAACATATTTTCTACTCCCTTTCACCATCCAAAAAAAAAAGTGGAAATATACTTATTGACATGACTTTTACCACAGATTGGCTTGGGTTACATCATTAATTACTTGCATCAATCTTCTTGATCACAAGATACAGAGGGGGAAACTCGCATCAATTAATAAGTACCTGAAATTCTAGGCAGCTTTGGAAGTTTGTGCTAATGTAGGGGAAGCCAGAGGGGTGCACTGCAGAGCAATGTGTTCCAGTCCACAGCCAACAAAGCAGCTTTCAAGCAGGAGAAACTTTAAACAGAAACTTGCTAATATGTAGCATTTAACAGTTATTTTTGTTACACTTTCCTTAACATCTTTTTATTTATGGAAAGCTCAGTGGGTGACATGCTGAACAGTAAAAACTGGGCAGCCTAGTAATGTAAATGTATAAATGCAGCAGAGCTGTTGGGTATAGATCAATACATGTAGCGGAATAAGGATCTTGATGATTTCCTCACACGTACATTGTTGGGTGCAAATGTGGATATGGGCGGTGAATGGATGTAAGTGATGGGACTAGAGGGTTGGCTTTCCCATTGCAGATGTGTGAATACCAGGGTTGCCCATGGATCTATACTGGGATATTTGCAGCTTGGAGTGTAAATGGGAAAGATTGCAGATAATACAATGTTGTAGATAAATATGTATACGGTTGATGAATACATTGAACACCTATGCATGATATATTGTATATTTGAAAACAGAAAGACAAAATAAGCATGCACAATAATTTGGTTTGAATTGATTATGGTGGCCACTGAGAGAATACCTACGGTTTGAAGGGCACTTGCTTTTGGGAAAGGCGCTTGGGGCCGAAATGTCAACTACAGGCATACCCCGCATTAACGAACGCAATGGGACCGGAGCATGTATGTAAAGCGAAAATGTACTTAAAGGGAAGCACTACCTTTTCCCACTTATCGATGCATGTACTGTATGCCAATCGTCATATTCGAGTATAACTGATGTAAATAATGCATTTGTAACAGTCTCCCCGCTTGCGCACAGCTTCGGTACAGATAGGGAGCCGGTATTGCTGTTCAGGACGTGCTGAAAGGCGCATGCGTGAGCTGCCATTTGCCTATTGGGCGATATGTCCTTACTCGCGAGTGTACTTAAAGTGAGTGTCCTTAAACCGGGGTATGCCTGTATTGGCTAATAAATTTTCTATGCAGAAATCCGCAGTGCCCAGGTTTTTTTTTTTCCTTTCATACAGGCCACTGTCAGAAATCATGAGTTTGGAAACAAAACTTGATGCAGTAAAGCTAAAAGGAGTGATTAATATACAGTAGTGCCAATGAACACATTCACATCTCGCTTAGTCTATTTTTATTCCAACTCCAAGAAGAGATGTAATATTGCCAGAGAAATTGCAGGGACAGCTAAAGAATAATGCAAGTTGTGAAATGTTGGGGGAATCAAAGGAAAAATATAATGGCATTTTGTCCTTTTTAAAGATGTTTGCGGGGAGATGATCAATTTGTTCAAATTAGTACACACCGTGAATAGGCTACTAATTCAGTGCAAGGACTAGGTGTGCAGTTGGGACGGGTGATATGAGAGCGACATAGATCAACCATCAGAAAGCATTCATTTTGGGGGCACTCCTACAAAACAATGCTTACCTTTTGGTATTCTAAACTAAGGTCGCAACACAACAAGTTTTACAAACATTGAAAATGATTAAAAATATATAATTCAAGGTAAGTAGACAGTGGATATAGTGCAAATAGTCTGTTTATATACTTAGGCTAAATCTCTGCTTTGTGCAATTATACCACGTGTGTGAGCATGTATTCATCCTTTTATCTCGGCCGCAGTGGTGAGGAAAGCACTGAAAACCAATTCAGACTAGGCAGAAATGTAATGGTATAGGGTGGGTTCAGTGAATGATAGGTAAATATAGTCAGGATCCTGATGTCCTAGATATTGCCCACTGTAATTGAGTGACGTTATGTAAGATACATGATTACACTATTGAGGAGTGGCTCAGTGAGTAATGACACTGACTATAAACAATGAGTTTGAATGATAGGAATCTGGTTCCACTCCGGTTGTCTGCTCCTTTTTGACCTTGGGCAAGTCACTTTATCTCCCAGTACCCCCTGCACCAAAAACATAGATTGTAAGCTCACCTGCGCAGAGACTGCCTGTAAAAATCCTATGTGCTGCGTACCGCACACTATACTGTATTTGTGAAGCGCTTTGAGTCCCATTGGGAGACAGGTGCTATATGAAATAAGGTTGTTATTATACTTGCCACCTTCATTCACTCTTGTTAAGCTGAATGTGGTTCTAAGTGTTCTCGGCTGGTGGAATTAGTGTTAACTACCTTCTGCACTACTCCCAGAGCCAGCTGAGTGCCGATATATCTAGTGAGCTGCTCTATTCTTGTAAATAGTTTTCAAGCAAATTCCTTTTTCTTCAGATTACAATGTGAAACTTATTCTGAAAGTAAAAAAACATTAATAGGATTGGACTTCTTTTATAGTTCTACATGAGCTTTCAAAACGTTACAAGTTTTTTCTTCAGATGTACATCTGGAACAGAGTTATATGTAATCAATGAAGAATTTGTATGTCCGGTGGTTAAAAAGTATGAACATTTACAACTCAACCATGGTTTTCCAGAACCAATATGGCTTTACATTTGAGAGAATTTGAACTTATTTTTTGGGGGGGGGGGGAAGCTGTGCTTGACACTGTTCAAAATGAATACCACATTCATTCAACAACTAAACATAAGGCCAATACAAGACTAAATGTTCAATCCCTCTGCCCTTTAAAGCTCTGGTGTCTAGAAATATAAATACATGTGCAACCTTTATCTTCCGAGTCTCTGCCTTTCACAGCCCAGTGAACAAAGTGTGATGCTACTGTACTTTTTAATTTGCTTACACTTTCACTTCTTAAAGCTGCTTTGCTTTCAACTCTGATCCTAAAACAATTAGCATACTTCAATTTGTTTTGGTAAAAATATAACAGAAATCTGTCTCAAATGTGGTCCACAGTACCTTGCCCTCTTGTTCAATAGGTCAACTTGTCTTGCAATCAGACACAGGATCACTGCTTGTTAATGTCCTTTTGACAGGCAAAAAATCCTCACCGAGGAGGAAGGACAGCGGGCACGGCCGCGCTACGAATGGTCAAAGGCTGGACTGTGCTGTAGAAAAACTTTATTATGGCATGGATATTTAATAAAGAAAGAGGGGAAGGCACCCCCCGCAAAGAGAGAGCCCCGAGTGGGTGAAACGCGTGAGAGTTGCGGGGGGTGCCTTCCCCTCTCTTTTAAATATCCATGCCATAATAAAGTTTTTCTACAGCACAGTCCAGCCTTTGTCCATTCGTAGCACGGCCGTACCCGCTGTCCTTCCTCGGTGAGGATTTTTGCCTGTTATCTGTCTAACAGCCTGGAGCACCCAAAGACTGGACGAACTCAGAAGATTCCTGTGAGTACATTGACTTTTATTCATCCATTTGCTGTGGAGTTTCCCCAGGTGTTGTGGCTCATATAGTTGCGGGACTTGTATATGGGGTTTGGGTGGGTCTCAGGACTTTCCCCAGACATCCCTAGATACTCACTGCCAGACCACATCCCAACAGGGGGTTCATGTCAATATTAAACTCCTTTATACCTCGTTCCTCCGGATAAAGCAGCACATCTATCACTAATATGGATTCAAGCTCTGCAGCACTGGTTGATTGAGGGGTTAATGTTCCTCAATGTTCTCCTTAAATGTCCTTTTGATCACTACTTAACCTGGGCACGCCTTCACAAGCATAACATTTTATCAATTACTGGCAATTTTAAAAAAAAATCACTAAACTGGATACATGGATTAATGCTTCTATTAATATAACAATTGTAATGACTCTGTAACTGGGGTTGGTAAGGAAGGACCCGGGCAAGGTCCAAAATTCTGGTAAACGCAAATGTATTCATATAACCATTTTGGGCTATATTTTTTGCAAGAGAATGGGCTGCAAGGTGTCTTCTGACACCTGAACTTCTCTTCTTTCATAGCACGAGTTACTTAACACGCACGAGCACGAGTTACTTGACACGCACACGCATAGCACGAGTTACATGGGCATTAAACCTTTTATCCAGTGTGCAGCGATTATTATTATTATTATTATTTTTTCCCATTTATATTTTATGACTTGAGATACTGTATATCCATGGGGTTCTCTGCACTCATCTGGCTAGTAATAACGCACAAATAAGATATTAACAAATATTAGGTTTTACTTACAAGTAAAAAACAAATAACTAAATGTATTATACATATATTCACGGTGTATAAATAGACAAATCAATCCATGGTACATGTATTGAACAAATCACTCATGGAAACACTAATAGTATGGTGTGTCCAGAAAGTGGACAAATAAACTGCTGTCTGTCACTCCCTTTTCTATGACTTGAGATATTGGAAGGAGTTGTTATCGCTACTACTTGCACCTACTGTACATCTGGGCAGATTCTGACATTGTGTATCAACCTTTAAATACATGCCTGCCTATTAGGATTAAAATATGCTAATTCTCATTCAAATAGAAACACTACGGAGACAGGAAGTATATCTATTTCTTAAGCTGTGACCATGCAGCAAGCTTAAGCCTGTAGGGGAACTATGTTGAATGGTTTTGAAGCAAAAGGTGGCACTGTGTGCTCATTTGCATGTCATTTCCCAGATTCCCTTGCTGCAGTGGAAGTGCTGCGTGATAATGGTGAAAGGCGGGGTTGCAGACCTGTCTAAGACATGCAAATGGGCATACAGTAATATTTCCATTTGCTATATGCTTTGCTGCAGAGGGTTTTTGTCACTTTTTTTTACCCACCATAACTTAACTAAGTATGGTATTTCTTACTAGGTTGTTCTGTCGGATAGTGAGGTTTTACTGAAAGTTTGTTGAGTGTAGAATACAAAAAAAAACAAAAAACCCTGAAACCACAAGACGAGCGACTGTCTCCTTTCAGTTTCCTAATAACAGGTGTTAATATCACAAAAGTGCAAACACAGTGAGCTCTTATTTTGTTACCAAGTTGATTCCTGTTGTTTGAGAGCGGTTTTTTTTCCCTCTCTAAGTTATTCCTTTTAAAAATTGCATTTTCTTCTTTATAAGGAAAAACAACTTGGGTGTTTAAGCACACCACAAATATTTCCTGTACTGCATCGTAACGGATGACACACCAATTTGAAATAATTGCAGCTTAGTCCAATTCAGCGGCATAAGACTTTCAAATCTTTAGTTAGGTTGTCTACTGAAGCTCATATTTGGTAAAGTTATTGGGACTACACAAATATCTTGAAAACAAATCACGCAAAGAATAGCCATACATGTACATCTTTGAAGACAAAGATTAAATCAAAGGAACACGACTTAGTTTAGTCAAGAAGCAAAGACATTCATTTATCTTGGTCACAGAATCAGTGTCTATATTCTATCTGAGAAAGTGTGTCAGAGTGAATTTGTCTTCTTGTCCTTGATGCCATGACACTACAGATTTTATTTCATATTCTGCTTTTCCCCCAATGGGATTCAAAGCGGTTTGCTGTACACCGCACATAGGAATTTTACAGACACCGTTCCTGCCCAGATGAGCTTACAATCTATGTTTTTGGTGCTTGAGGCACAGGGATTAAAGTCAGTTGACACCAGGAATTGAACCAGGTTCTCCTGCTTCAAAGTCAGTGTTGTTGTTCTTAGGCCGCATCCATAGTCCGCGTGACATCGCGCACGGTGCAAACAAACAGCCGTACGTCAATGAGGATGGCCATAGAGCGCACGGCCGCGCGTATGCATGAGCGACGGCGCGGCCGATTTTTGGCGAAACAACATTTTTTATTTTGTCGCGTGACGGCCAGGTCACGTGCGCGGTTCAGCCAATGAGGGCGAACCGCTCACCTGACGCCATGGCCATGCTTCTGCCACGCCTCCCAGTCGCAAACATCATCAGAATCCTACAGGCGCGTGCGCCCCTACTATATCTGAGTCAGTGTCACTGCCTTACAGAGTCAGTGTCTTTACTCGCTGAGCTGCTCCTCCTCAGTGCGAAGTGAAGCGATTGAGAGTTCAATTTAATTAAAGGCGCAACCCCACTTACCTGACCAGAAGACAAAAAAACTGCTTTCATTTTGGGGGAAATTAGTTCCAAGTTGAATTTCTTAGGGGCCTCTGAAGTCTGAATGGGGAAAGTCTTTATCAATCAATTGTTTTCTTTACCCTTATCCCACTCTGTCCTTATCAGAACAAACAAAAAAAGGTAAAGGGAGAGAAGACTGGCTGTAGAAGCCATTGCTAATCACACAGTACCACTACACAGAAGGGAGCAGCCAGAGGAAGTGAAACCCCTCCCAAGTGAAAAAATAAATAAAATACATATACATGTAGGTGTCAGATTTGGGTAAAAAGCATCAATCGCTCAGATTGGAACCATTCAACATGTTGGTGGAATTAGTTCATTTTGGTCTTGGGAGTGATGGCTCCTTTAACAGAAAGACATAGGCCTGGATACAGCAAGTAAGCTAAAAAAGTGGTATTAATGGGGGAAAATGCATTATTTTTAAGGTGCAATACATCAATGTTGCACTGTCACAAATAATGCATTTTTTTACCGCAACCCATAAAAATATCAGGACCGGCATCAAAATGACTAAATACCGCAGTTTGTCATGTTGATGCCATAAATCAAGTCCCGATATTTATCAGAACAGCGGTAATACCAATAAATACATATGTGTATTGGACAGCACCAAAGATCCCTGACAAACGGCATAAGGAGACCATCTGAGTTATAATCGGGGAGCTCTGGGAGTTCACAGTGGAATTGCCAATCGGCGCACCGGAAGAACACCGACACTGCAGCTCGACCTCAAGGCGGCTCGGGACGACCGTTATGCGTCTCAAGGCGATTTATTCACCTACGTTTGTGAGTGAAATGTGTAAGTTTTAATATGTAATGTCTAGTTAAAGGTTTTACACTATGGATTCTCTGTCTTTTATTTTCAAAGCTTTATTAGAGGACCTTTCCCATACAGAGGATAAGATGGTGTGATCCATCTGCAAAAAAGGTTCTACCTTTATGGTGACCCTGAGATTTTTTGCGCCTAAAATCTGCTTTAGACAATATATAAACAGTCAAGATATCCTAAACCAGCATGGAATAGGTGATACAATATTAATGAATACACATTACAGTACGGATTGACCCCTTCGTAGCCCAAGTGGTCAGCCAGTCATAGGTTTCCATGACTGGCTGATCACTAAGATCTACAAAGGGGTTAATATTAACATTCAACTAGATTACCTACCCCTCTTGGCTACCTGAATGACTAGTAAAGCATTGCTATGCATTTACTAACTGCTAAGGCAAACAAGATGTTAACCCCTGCCACTACAACCCAGGGGTCTAACCACCCTCCTCGGGGCAACAACCCCCATCATCCACCCCCCTTAACAAACCTAACCCCTCCTCTAGACTAATAGTCAATAGCCAAATGTGGCTAATAGGGCTTTTGGCCATTCAAACAAAACATAATAAACAATACATAATACAACATAATAAAAAATATACTTTAAAACATAAACAGATTTATTGTCACTGTGGCAAACTGGGTCCTCTCAATTGGGGTTTAATATGCCTTAAAGACCAACGTTTCGGCAGTCTAATACTGCCTTTCTCAAGGTGAAGGCCTTCACCTTGAGAAAGGCAGTATTAGACTGCCGAAACGTTGGTCTTTATGGCATATTAAACCTCATGATTAAGACCGTGTGCCTGTCTCTTCATTGTACTGTATCATATTGGGACTTCAGGAGCTCCCCAGGGCCAGCGCACCGGCAGCTAAGTACCCCACCTCTATTACCATTGTGACTGAGTGCGTGTCTCACCCTCTATCTATGTATCCTCTCAATTGGGGCCACATTGGCAATCAATGGTGACCTGTAATAAAAATTAAGTTACTTACCCCACTCTGGTTCAAGGCCATCATCATCTTCAGGGCTGAAGCCCACAGAACCAATAAAGGGCCAATGGCCAACCATAAAAAAAAGCCAGAAAGCAAGCCAGGCCCAATGGACAAACCCCCCTTCCCCTCCCCCACTCCCAAACAAAAAGAGAATTATTCAAAAGGTCAAGGACAAACAAAAACCCAATAAAAATAGACATTAAGGTAGTCAAATGAGGTAGGTAGTGTAGTCTGCGGTTAATATTAACCCCTTTGATGTCTGTGGTGTATATTGGTAGCCAAAGGCCTCAAGAGAGTGAATGTAATTTCTACCATAGGGTTCTATAATAATTGATACTACAGAAGCCTATGATATAAATAATAGTAATGTGATGTGGGAATTAATACATTATTAATGGTTGCGCTAATTCCCGCATCACAACTGTGGGTAAAATATCAATTGCACCCGGTAAATTATTACCACAATCTTGATGACTTTGGTCTATTTTAACCCAGTTTATACAGAGTGTGATGTATCTAGGACAGAGTGTGATGTATCTAGGACAGAGTGTGATGTATCTAGGACAGAGTGCGATGTATCTAGGACAGAGTGTGATGTATCTAGGACAGAGTGTGATGTATCTAGGGCAGAGTGTGATGTATCTAGGACAGAGTGCTTTCACGGAAATAAAGAAGCTGGGAAGACAAATAGAGGGAACATGGGCATGAAAGAAGGGACTTCGAAGAGCTAGTTAGTCTAGATCAGGGATGGCCAACTCTAGTCCTCTAAAGCTACCAACAGGTCAGGTTTTTAGGATATCCCTGCTTTAGCACAGCTCAGTTCTTCAACTGAGCCACTGATTGAGCCACCTGTGCTGAAGCAGGGATATCCTGAAAACCTAACCTGTTGGTTGCTCTTGAGGACTGGAGTTGGCCACTCCTGGTCTGGATTGAAATGCCCAGGACAGAGATATTGCTAGCGCAATTGCTGAAAGCAATCTTTATCATTTCAATGGTGATTGAGGACTTCATTGGATGTTCGATAAAGCAAATAAAAATAATGAAATTGATGTCGCTTGGTACAATCGTAGCATGTGTTCACTGGAGAAACCTTACATAGAAAGAAATTTGATTTATAAAATGAGCATAAAATTAGATTGGGTATTGTTGGGAATATAGCCTTCCTATACTCTTGTGAAGCCTTCTTTGGAAACTTTGATATTACTCAACATAGGACACCCGAATAACTTGAGCAGTCTTGGACTGTACAGTATTTATCATTAAACAAAGCGTTGAAAGGTGCTAATGGTCCTTTTTGTTTTTCCTACTTAGATTTATTATATCTTTTTTTAATACTGTATATACATATATATATATATATATGGAAAAAAAGAGAAAAAAAACAGGCGCACACCTAGTGCATTAAAGTATAACAATCAGTTTATGGAACATTAAAAACAGACAAATGCCCACTCACAAATGAAACGGTAATAAGTGCAGTTATGAGATAGGCCCTCATAAGCCAGTGGTAGCGTCCGGATCAGCAATGGTGTCCTCTCCTACACACACGTGGCGCGGTCTCCTTCACCGGAAGTGACGTCCACCCGGTCTGGTGCCCCGCAAAAGGAAGTCCCTCCGGGAACTAAAGCCTTCGCCTGCCTGCTTCTGGCTGCTGCACCATCAGGGGAAACAGAGATGTATCCGCTCTTCTGTTTGGCTTAGCCTCTCACAGCCTGCGTTCGTCTTGGTCCATGACAAAAGTTTCTCAGTGGGAAATGCTAAGGCAGAGGAGGCACTTTATAGGAATAGCTCATGCATCTGTTCTTCATCATGAAATAATGCCTCAAATTAAAATACATATCAGTCTAAAATATATATCAATGTACCTGACCTCTGTTCTCAATGAAGATTCACTCTTTTAGAATGAGTTTCGCCATTGTGTTCCCACTCATCCCAGGCATATCCCAGGAGCATTGAGAATAGAGGAGACCATCTCTGAACAAATTTGGTTCTGGTAGTTTCACCTCCAACAAGGGAATCGAGCCAGTTAAGGCTAAAATTTCCACAAGTTTCGATTCCAGTGTTGCGTCTTGGGGCCATGTTTTCAATTCAAAGAAGTGTAATGCAATTCCCACTGCCATCAGAATTATATCAATGATTTCAGATAAATATGGCATTTTGAGTCCCTCTCTCCAAATTGCCAACCAGAGCTGGCCAGGGTGTACTGGGAGCAAAGAGCCGAATTGCTTATTAATACTTTGAGCTACTTGCTTCCAAAATATCTGAATATAACTTCATTTCCAAAAATGCTGCACATATAAGCTTTTTGGTGCTTACACATTGGGCAATAGGATGCTAGCTTATTGAATTTGTCAGCTACATATTGGGATATGAATGCTCTATGAGTTATTTTCTACTGTGTTTTTCGCCATGATTTTGATTGGATACATGTATTCATTCTGTTAAACCCTTTACTATGACTTTCCCACTACCTATTTCCGGAAGGTCTCTTATCCATCTAGTAAGAGAGACTTCTAATATGGGTAGTTTTAAGATTAAATACATTTTTTTCTACACTTGCGATTAAATTTGTCCTATGGAGAATGTTTCTTTTTTCCGGAGCTCTTATTAATTGGTCCAGTTTACTTTCTTGGATATTCAGTAGTTCAGCATTCTGTAAGGTCTTAAAACAGTGTCTAACTTAGAGATATGCAAAAAAAAAAAAAGTTATTATTAGGTAGTTGGAACTCGTTCCTCAGTTCTTCAAAAGATTTGATGTGCTAGTTTATTTAATCTAAAATGTGTTTAAGGGACAGATTTCGTGTTCATTTACATTAAAGGAAGCTGTCTCCCATATTGTGATACATTTTAATGGACCAACATAGCCGTTCTCTATTGATGAAGCTATAGTGGGCAGAGCTTTCAAAACCTCACAAGTCTCTTCTTCAATTGCATTGTACGTGTACAGCAGGAGGTAAAACAGTTTCTGCAGTGTGAAAATCGATATGAAAACTGGGAAGGATAGGTGAATAAAATGAACTCAAAAACAGGTTTCTTCTGCATTGATTTTGTTGAATCCATAGAATTAGTGCTCGGTTATACAACCCTGAAATTGTTGATTTAATCATAAGCAAGTGACATGTAGTGAGCTTCTGTGTATGCAAAGCTACAGCGCAATGCGGCTACCTGAAACCACTGTGGCTATAGAACCCGGTGGCAAGAGAAATCCTAACTGTGTATTTCTTCCCGTGGCTTTAGAAACACTGAAACCCATTACAGCCGTATACCGTTGCTTTAGGAGCGAAGGGATACAATCATTTTGTGACAACAGCATTGTGATCCCAGTACATATATTGTTTAAAAAAAATAAGACTGTCATTATGAAGGAGAAGTGACATAATTGATACAATTCTTGTTTCCTTGGTGCATTGATCTGCCATGTGTTGAATGACCCTACTGCGGATAAGGGATCAGGGTGGTTACTTTCCTGTTTAAATCCTTCTCTCCTTACAGCTCAAATAAACATAAACAAAGAATAGCTATTGCAGAACATTACTCTCAGGGCTCTATATGAAATCATAGTATTTCTCAGAGCATTGTAATTTTAGATTACAGTTTAGCAAGTTTCTTTCCTTTTCTGATGTGAAAAATGAAGCATTGGCTCAGTTTGAAAGGAAGTACTGATCTGTTTTCACAGCAGGATAGCCAAACTTTTGCAGTTTAAGCAGTCTCAGAAACGGTTTCTAATGCTTCAGTAAACATAAGGTGAAAATATATACTTTGTATATTTTAACATCGACTCTAAGAAATCATTGCAAAACTGCCAGAGTCTGTCCCATTGATATCCAACAATGACTTATAGCATATGGGAAGAGAGCAGCTTCATTGAAACTTCCACATCCATCAAAATCTGACGCTGATAAGAGGATCTTGTTTATGAGAACTGTATCTCAGCCTCTTTATTTCTACAAGTTGTGTTACTGTTTTTGATATATCCTGTTTCACTTGTGTTGAGGCTCTTTTGTTCTCAGAGGACATCGTTTGTGCTTTTTTTCATTGAGGATAAAAGGACCATGGACTGCTTGAGAAATCCCCACCTGTAATTGAAAAGATCAAACGGACCCAACAGAGAATGTCAGAAAGTCTGCCTGTGTGCATCCATTCTTCATCTTTCATAAGGAGACAAAAGATGGTGTGTGTGATGAAATCACTGTTTTTTACTTAGTCATTATGCTGTAGAGTATCTGTAACAATCGGTGTCTTCTTCTAAAGTAGCAATCCATTATATAACCTAAGTGCCTTTACATAGTTCTCTCTTAGGCCCAGACGCACTAAACTCCGTTATTTAAATTCAGTTATTGTAACGTTAAGGGCGAAAAGCATAACCTGCTAAAGAAAGTCATGTACCTCGGCTCTTGCTTTGCTGGCCCAAACAGAAATAGAGATATAGTGGTTAAAATGCATTATGATACTGAAAAATAGAAAATACTTTGATTTGGAATTAGAAAATTCTGCTATTCACATTTTTCAGTGATTTATGAACAATAACTATGTCCAGATGCAGAGACATTTGCTCCATAATTACTCAGCTAAGGGAAAGAGGATTGAGGTACCGATGAGTCTTCCCTTTCAGACTCTTGGTAAAGAAAGATGGGAAACAGTTCTTCCTGCGATCCCCAGCAGATATCGACAGCTTCCACAATAGCTTGGTCTAAGTACCAAGAGGAAAGATAAAGACCCATCCCGATCGCAAAGATCTACTCACATGGCTGAGACTTCATGAGAGCCCCGGAAAAAGGATCGCCCGTGTAAAGCCAAACAAGAGTTAGGGAATCGGGGGGAGTCAATACACCACACCTCCCCAACATGATAAAGCCCATGAAAAGAGTTACCATCTTAATTAAGTATGATGTTTCCTTTCAGATTCAAGATGTCAAGAGAGATTCAGGAGGTGGAGTAGCTATATAATTGCTCAAGGTTCGCTTTCAGGAACAGATATCACACTTGTCAATGGGCTCCATGAGCAACAGCCAGTGTTTCTCCCCTAGAACTCCCTGCTTGACAATTTGCAATCTAGTTTCCTTCTTCTACACTCCACCAAAACAGCATTAACAAAAATGGCCAATGACCTACTCACAGGTAAGTCTAAGGGTCATTTCTCATTACTAATTCTCTCTGCTGCCTTCCACACTGTTGAACACCCTGTGACAAACGGCTTCCTCAGGTGTCTCTGCCATCTGTCCAGGCTTGCTAGAACACAGTATTTTAGTGTAAGTTGATAGATGAGACTATCACAATGTTGGCGTTTCTCGGGCTTCTGCCTCCTTTATTTAGTCCCAGGCACTGGACAGCACTGTGACTGCAACACTTTAAAGAAAATGCAAAAACAAAATCCCTGCTCAACTGAGCAATAACTAAACAAAGAGTTTTCCCTGACTAACATTGGGCGGTTTACCCGCTTTCCAACAAAATAAAGTAACAGACTTCAAAATAACATATAATGAGGTCGCTTTACCATTCAGGGTGATGATTCCCATTTCTGCTTGCTGACAGCAGCCCAGCCTCCAGGCTCTTGGAGAGAGAAAGAGAGAGCAGGAAATCAGCTTTAAATACCTGCTTTCCCACTTAGCAGGGCAGGTGACGGAAACCAGACCAGCAGCCAATCTCTGGTCTGGATATCTCATCCCTCATTTTCAGCACCTGTTAAACTGTGGGATGGAGCACATTTATTATGTGGCTATACTTTCTAGCCTAAATAGGATAGAAGCTGTCCAGTATCCTGGGAGCCCTGTATATTGCATTTATTACATCTCCCTGGTTTCTGTCACAACCGTCTTCTGCACACTTTCCACTCCATTGGCCTCCATGATGCAGACCTCTCCTGGTTTACGTACTACCTATCCAGCCACTCTTTCAGTGTTTCCTTCTCTGGTGTCTTCTCCTCTTCAATTCCTCTTTCTGTTGGGGTCCCTCAAGGCTCTGTCCTTGGCCCTCTGCTATTCTTACTTTAGACCTCCTCTCTTAGGGAACTAATACAATCTTTTGGCTTTCAGTATCATTTATATGCCGATAATACCCAAATTTACCTCTCCTCACCCTATCCTTTCCCTGTCTTTCTTGTCCCATGTCACCAAATGTCTCTCCACAATTTCCTGCTAGATGTCCCACCATTACCTGAAACTTAACATGTCTAAAACAGAACTAATACTCTTTCTTCTTCCGCAGCCACCCCCATAGCCATACTCTCTCTCTCTCTCTCTCTCTCTCTCTCTCTCTCTCTCTCTCTCTCTCTCTCTCTCTCTCTCTCTCTCTCTCTCTCTCTCTCTCTCTCTCTCGCTCTCTCTCTCTCATACCACAATCTCATGAACATCACAAGCCCGCTGCCTAGGGGTCATCTTTGACTTTGTCCTCTCCCGCATTCCTCATATTCACTCTCTCACTCAGTCCTGTCATCTCCACCTTTGGAATATCGCTAGGATACACCCTTTTGTCACTCATGATGCAATTACAATTCATTCAAAATTCTGCTGCCAGACTCATCTACCTCACTCACCGCACTACTTCTGCTGTGCCACTATGCAAATCCCTACACTGGCTTCCTATATCTTCTAGAATCAAATTTTAAACCCTAGTTCTATCCTACAAAGCTCTCAACAATGCTGCCCCTTTACATCTCAGCCCTCATCCCCAAGTTCATCCCTATATACCCCCTATGTTCTATCCATGACATTCACCTCTTCCTGCCTTATTACCTCTTGCCTCTTACTCCCGCCTAGAAGACTTCTCCCGTGCTGCACCCTCTCTCTGGAATTCCCTACCACACACCATCAGACTCTCCCCCAGCAGTCAGACATTTAAAAACTCCCCCCAAACCCACCTTTTTAAGGAAGCTTGTGTGGCATACTTAACATCCACCCCCACCCCCACCAGCCCTTAATCTTAATCAGATCAGCTGTATGGCTGGACCATACTCCATCCTGAGGCATACTCCTCACAATGAGCAGCCACTTTACCTTTTGTTCCAGCATTGCCCCTTACTTAGGGTGACCAGATTTACAAAAGTAAAAACCCATTAAAACATTTAAAAAAATATTTATTTAACAAATGACATCACCAACTGCGCCCCTTCCCCTTTATGTCTCTCCGTCCCTCTCTGTCCACCTTCTCTCACACACAAACACCCCATTCACTCCCCCCATCCCTTCATTTTCTCTCTCCCTGTCTGTCCCCATTCGGTGTCTGTCTCTCCTCAGTCTGTGTCTCTCTCTCTCCATCCTGTCTCTATCTCTCCATTCTTTGCCCCCCCCTCCTTCCCCTTCTGTCTCTCTCACTCCCCCATTCCGTGTCTCTCTCTCCCCCCATTCTCTGTGTCTCTCTCCCCCATTATCTGTGTGTCTGTCTCTCTCCCCATTCTGTGTCCCTCTCTCCCCATTCTCTCTCTCTCTCTCTCTACATGATGTCTCTCTCTCCATGCTGTCTCTCTCTCTCCGCAGGCTGCCTCTCATGCTGAAGCTAACCCGACCCCACCCTTTGCAGCTGCAGTCAGATCCAGCCTCTACTCTCCTCCTGCTCTCCTTCCTGCCGGCATCCTCCGCTCTCTGCTGTCGCCCCGCTCTCTCCTGCCCTCCCTGCTCTGATGTTCAAAACCAGGACAGTCATAAAAAAACAGGACATTTTAAAGAATGTCGGGCAACCGGGACAAACCTTAAAAAAATGGGAATGTTTGGGCTAAACCAGGACATCTGGTCACCCCACCCTTACTCCCTCTCATGTACAAGGCCGTCCATTGCCTTTTGTATCTGTTTGCGCTTGTTTATCCTCATTTGGAATGTCATTCTGTGTATGTAATCTACATAACTTTGTACCCCATTGTACCGCGCTGTGGAATATGTTGGTGCTTTACATATGAACAATAATAATAATATGGTCCAGGACCCTGCCCTAGATAAATCTAACTAATTAGGCCATCCTCACTTCACTGCAATTCTTAAAACAACTAAGGCATTCAAAGAGATTTCACTTTTTACTCTCCCCCACACGACTCTTACTCAAGGATAAATCATATGATGGTTGGTGAGTATTGAAGTGTTGAAAAGAATCACATAAGCTATGATAACCCCTATTAGGTGGTCAGATCAAGCATCAATAGATATAACATTTAATACCACCTTCTTCTACGTAAGACACTCAAATTGGAAACTGAACAATTCGTTACTAAATGATGCAGAAAACCACCAAAAAATAAATGACTCTAGAGGAATACCGGTATTACAGATTTAATGAGGGTTCTGTTGAATCTCCTGCCTCTTTATTGGAAGCTCATAAAGCCACAATTAGAGGTACCTTCATATCCATAGCTTCCCACAAAAAGAAAGCCAAAAATGAATTACCTAAAGATCTGACTGATGAGATCGTTATGCTTGAAAAAGAGCACAAGAGACATCCAACTAAAAAAAGCTTACAAACATATGCTTTCTGCCAGGGAACAATTGAGCAAAATGTAGCTAGAAGAAATAGAAAAAGTGTTAAGATGGACAAACGAATTGTACTATGACAAGGGTAATAAAGCTGACCATATTTTGGCTAACAAACTAAGAGGTCTAAAAGTTACAGATTTTGGCTATAAAATTCAAAAAAATGGACCACATTCAACGTATCACTAATAGCTAAAAAATTCTACAACTTTCACTCAAAACTACATAATTTAGATCCTGCAGATTCGAAAACCACAAATACACGTCCTATGATGACAGAGTATCTAGAGAAATGCAATCTACCTAAAATTAAAAGAGAAGACCTTATTAACCTAAATACTAAAATAACAAGGTTAGAATTAATGGAAGAGTCAAATTCTTTAAATCAACTAAAGCACCTGACCCGGATGGCCTATCCAACATATATTATAAAAAATAAATACATTTATTAGCCTCGAACCTGTTGAGTTTTTTCAATTCCTTCCTGAAGGGTGAGAATATCCCAAACAAATGTCCAAAGCTAACATTGCAAAAATGCATAAAGAGGATAAGGACCGTGTGTGTTGCGTAGGACCTGCAGAAAAGGGTTTACCGCTACATGGTTGCAGGATTGTAATGCTTTGGCCAAAGAATTTAACTAAATGATCCTTACTTATGAGAAGAAAAACAGATAGTATTCAACTATATAATTTGTCAGATTGGATGTAGCATTGGGGCTTTATTGTCTTTTGTTGTATACAGTACATAAAGTAATTAACCCAGTAGCAATCCTTTTGACACAAGTATATATGGTGTGATGGGTTTCAGTTTTGAGCTTGCTGGGATTGTGCATGTGGAAGTTATATACCTATTTCTCTCTTAAATTCAGACCGTAAAATCTGCAAATAGGCTAAATCCAATTTTACCTTGAATGGTTCTTGTTGACCAAGTAGGGTTTGTGAACAAGGGCCAAGCCGCTGACAATACTAGAAACAATTATCAATATTACAGAGCATGTTAATCTAACTAAAACCTTTTATTATAGGAGCAATTCATGCGCTTTTTATTTATTATTTATTAATATTGGTTTGAAGCTAGGGGTATCCAAAGCTGAACCCCATTATGTTCAGCTCGGAGGCCCCTCCTGCTTCCTGAGATAGTTACATCGGAAGGGGGTGATGGTATGTCGGTAAAGTAAATAGATTAATCTCAAATACTTGTGTATATTTTTAACAAAGAACTAAATGTCTTTAAATATTTATTTAATTATAAATATCCTGCCTATTTCTCTCAAATTAAAAAAAAAGATTTATAAGCATGCAACAAATTCCAAATCTCCTGACTTGGCCGTATAAATTCAATGTTTACATTTTACCAAGAGTATTACAGTGTATCCCTTTCAAACTCTT
Source organism: Ascaphus truei (assembly GCF_040206685.1). Taxonomy (NCBI): domain Eukaryota; kingdom Metazoa; phylum Chordata; class Amphibia; order Anura; family Ascaphidae; genus Ascaphus; species Ascaphus truei. The sequence continues at coordinate 95,063,547 of NC_134484.1, read as the reverse complement.
TTGATTCCTCTTAACTATGTAAAACACCTACAAAACAGGTTCTTCCAATTCATCTGGCAGGATAAGAGTCAAGACTTGTGAGATTGGTTCTCTTGGCTCCAAAGAGAGGTGGTGGTCTAGCGCTTCCAGATATCACACGTTACCATTTAGCTTCACATCTAAAACAAATTGCACTTTTGCACTCTAACCCAAATCTATATTGCTGGGTTGATATAGAATCGTATTATGCTAATCCAATCTCTTTGCCGGCCTTTCTTTGGCAGGAAAAAAAATGTGATCGACAAATTTAATCTCCAATTATTGATTTCCCATTAAACTCCTGGAACACAGCAAAATCTACATTTCGCTTGCTCTGCATCCCATCTAAACCCATCTCAATATTTGACAATCCGTAATTCCCTTCAAGATGGAACAGAAGATCCTTTGATGTTTGGAAAAATACAAATATTATCGATATTGTCCAAAGGGAAACTCTTCAAATTCCATGAGTTATTTAGGTATCTTCAAATCAGGCATTTTAGATCCCATGTGTCTCCAAACCTTGATTTCCCAACTTCCACTGCTTTTGAGAACTTGTGTAGAAAGTGTCATAAAGGTCTAGCCTCCACTCTTTACCAATAATTAGAACCTATAGGAGACCTTCCTAGCCACAACTATATGAGGAAATGGGAATCAGACCTACTGATTGAAATGTCAATTGAAGACTGGTTAGATATATGGAATTCTGCTCCCAAAACATCCATCTGTATTACGACAAATAAGAATAATTCTAACATAATATTTAGGTGGCATTTAACACCTAAAAGCTTAAAACAAATTCTGGAGCAATTGTGCAAAAGTTGGAGACCTGGCACGTATCTGGGGGTTGTGTCCCAAAGTACAAAGATTCTGGGTTATGATGAAAGCATAATTAGAAGAAACATTGGACATTATAATCCCCTTGCACCAGTAATCTATCCTGATCAAAACAATTGGAAACATGAATTCTACTCATCGTAAACTAATTTCCCATATACTAACAGCTTGGCAGATGTACAATTTTGGCTGCCTGGAAGAGCCATTACATTCTCAAAAAAAAATAAAGCTATAATTCAAAGAGGTGATAATGGAAAGACTCACATCATTCTTCAAACATAACGTTTCAAAAGAATCCATGAAACATGGGATCCTTGAATCAATAGATAGATTAATTTAAATGATAACACCATAAATTGTTGTGAAAAACATAATGTCCTTAACAGGATTATAAAAAATAAGGCTTAGATTATAAGTATTCCCTTGATATACTTAATCTTATCTAAAAGTATTTCTCTCATACACATGTCTGCCTAAGTAGTGAGTAAGTGGTTCTATTGCCAAATTGAACAACAATTGTTCCCCTATAAAGAGGAAATGCTTCTGATAGGCAACCTGCTGCTATAGTTTGTGTAATTTGTTTGCTCTATATGTTCTCCAGCATTTTATTGAAGTTTCCATGAAAACCGAATTTCTTTAAAGTGTAGAAGACATGTTCCCAGTATATATTGTCAAAGGCTTTCTCAGCATCAATTGCTACTAGTGCCGTGTTTTTTAGTTATGTAATTGTATCCATTGAATGACCGATATAACCTTTCTGATATTTTTCTCTGCGGATCTACCCTTTATGAATCCTGATTGGTCAGGGTGTATGAGTGAAGGTAATAGTTTGGCCATCCTGTCTGCCATCATCTTTGTCAATATTTTGATATCTTGGTTTATCAAAGATATTGGTCTGTAGGATTCAGGCAATAAGGGGTCTTTTCCTGATTTGTGTATGATTTTGATATATGATAGTTCGCTTGTGTGCATAGTTTCCTTACCTTGCCAAATTTCCTGGAAAATCCATAACAATGGGAGATCTATTTCCTCTTTAAGTAGTTTAAAATATTCTGCTGATAGTCCGTCTGTATGGCATCTACCATTTCTCTTTGGGTTATTGAGGTGTTTATGCTTTCCATTTTTTCTTTATTTATTTTTGGGATATTTCATTTTTTTGAAGAAATTGTCTGCAGTCTCTTCATCTACCATTCCATTTTTGTATAATTCTTTATAATGAGTTCCTATAAATTGCGCTGATTTTTTTCTGGATCAGTTGTGGTAGATCCACCTGGCTCCTTTATTTGGGAGATGGGTTTTAAATTATATTGTCCCCTCATAAGATTACCCTGCAGTCTCCCTGTCTTGTTGCCATACTTGAAAGCTGTGCTTCTCTCATTGAGTTCCTCTTTCTTTTTTGTTTTTCTAGCCACAGTTCGCATGTAGCTTTTTAAATTTTTTTTAACCAATGTCTCTCTTTGTTGGTTTTGGAGTCATGTATTTTAAACTTTTTATAAGCTTGGCTTAGTTCTTTGCTAGCTATATTGAATCCTTTATTGGATTGTTTCTTTAATCTATTTACATATGCTATGATTTCCCCTCTCATTTTCCCAGAAAAGTACTGGGTTTGATGTATGCTCTTTATTATTAATTTCATATTCCCTCCATGCATTTATTAGGTATTTCCTAAAGTTGTAATTTTGGGACAAATAGTTTTGGAATCTCCATATATTTGGGTTTTGTTTAGACAGGCTCCAAGTCTAAATATATTGGGGTGTGATCTGAAATAATGATTTCTCCTATTTTGGGGTTGGACACTTTGTTTAACATCCCTTCACTTATCAATATACTGTCTATTCTTGAGAAGGTGTAGTGACCGCTGGAATAAAATGTGTATTCTCTTTCTGTGGGATTATTTATTTGTTCCAGTATGCAAGTCCTAACACAACCTGTGAAAACTCTCATTTACCTCTGCAATAGACCTGTCCTGCACAGGAACATGGAAAAACCTTTTGAACTACCTGATGAAGCCTATCAGGTGAACCATATGTTGGGTATGTCCTAGCGTTACTCCCTGGTACGCAGGCTAATTGGAGAGGTCAGGTGCGTTACCTTGTCAGTGCATTTTGGAGCCTTCATCGTGGGAAGCGCAACGCTCTGACTTTGATCCTATTTACAATACTTTATGTGCCTTGCAGTGCTATTTGCAGCAATATGTGTATCCTGAGTCTCTTAAATTAAATAATCCAAAAATAGGAGTGTTTGGTTAGTACTTGCCAAGTAATTCACCATCACAGACCACCAGGTTCAGCAGTTTCTGCGCCTGTCGGTCTGGTGACAAACTATATGTATTTAGGGGTGTGGACTATCCTTATAACTGTAATAGACCTCAGTCTTCATTAGTCCACATTACATCATATAAACCCCACAAATTACCACTATACATAAAGTTGAAAAAAATGAATGGTCACTACTCCCTTGTACCGACACAAGCTTGATAGATTACAAAATAATTTTTATTACAAAGAAAGACTGGACATCATGGATAAGACCACTCTGACGCGTTTCATCCCGACATGGGACTTTATCAATAAAGTCCCATGTCGGGATGAAACGCGTCAGAATGGTCTTATCCATGATGTCCAGTCTTTTTTTGTAATAAAATGTATTTTTAATAAAATTTTATCAATAAAGTCCCATGTCGGGATGAAACGCGTCAGAGTGGTCTTATCCATGATGTCCAGTCTTTTTTTTGTAATAAAATTTATTTTTTAATCTATCAAGCTTGTGTCGGTACAAGGGAGTAGTGACCATTCATTTTTTTCAACTTTATTTACTACCTTAGAAAGGAGCACACAGAGGTCACATACTATTAGCAGGTGTTGACCATTACTATTGAGCAGAGGCGGTATCCAGACGACCCACGCGCTGGAGCGCACTGCATGCTGGTTCCCCAGTCAGAGCATGGCTGTTTGCTCTCTGGGCACCGGCCCCCAGACGAACTACATGCCGGAGCGCACTGTATGCCGGGTCCCCAGCTAAGCGCAGTTGGTTGTTCCTGTGACGCAGCTCCTACGTCATCTACATCGAAGGGCTGAAGGGTTGGTGTGTGCGCCAGACAGCAGAGCGGTAGCGGCATCCATTAGAACCTTGCGCAGGAGCGCCCTGCCTTCCTGGTCTCCAGCAGCTGTGTACCCGCATGTAATACAGGTTTACGGGAGATTCCTTCGCATATACAGCTTTGCTGCTGGGGTGGCAGGGTTACTAGACTGGTTTATTTATACCATGAAGCCACCCCTTATCTTATAACTTTATCGTTATTATCTTATACCTTCATTGAGACCTCTTTCCTTGTCGCATCTGGATGGTGATTGCATATCTGCCTATATACCTCTACATGTTTGTCTAGCATTGGAACATTGGAGGTCATTCTCCACCTTTTCTCTACCACTATACATAGGCAGGCTGAGTCTCTATCCACTATCAAGCAAGCACTCATATAATATTGAACCTCCCCATAGAAGAGGATTCTAGTACATATAGGATCAGGTGTCTGAAGACACAAGGATACACTGAAACAGCTACCACCACAGCTAATTCAATAGTATAACTGTGGTATACAATAAAGATTAGATAGCTGTTTCCGCTTTCCAGTAATAGCGTCCAGATTCAGCACACTGACGTCTCCTTTCATTTTTAATTTATTTTAATTATTTTGGTTTATTGTTTACCTCATATTTTAATTTATGTATTAATAAAATTTGATTTTAACTAGACAGGGGTGTCTCTCTAGTGCGACACAATAGAGAGATCTTTCTACTTCTGTTTACATGGCGTACAGGAGGCCTGATCCTCTGCCACTGGGAGCCTGGGGTAATCGCGTTCTTTGGTAACAGCGCCTCCCCCTGGGACGGATCCTAGCGCAGTAGGATAACCCCTCGCAGGAACAATACCGGCAGTCAATAAAGGCACACACACAGGTATAACCAACTATATTTACTGACACATATATCACTATAACACAATAATCACACAAGGCCCCCCATGCAGTACCCACACAATATATATACACCACCGTGAGATCCCCCAAAGTACTGAGGTGCCCTGGGCATCTAACCACCTGGTGTCCACAGAGCCAGGCCTACCCAACGTGTGTGAAATAGCGCTACCCACTGTGTGTGTGGCCGTTGGTGCACTTGTAGATACCTACCTTGGCACTCCTATACCCAGGTACCGCTGAACAGCAAAGGATCCATCTGATCCCAACGACGTAGGTCTCTATGAAGCCACTGCTCCTGGTGCATCCGGTCCCCCTCTGAGGGAGCTCACATTGGAGGGTGTTCCTGTAAATGTCTCTGGTAATATATGCCTGGGTCGGGTCCCAGGCCGCAGGCTGCACACACACTGCGTGGCATCCGTCACCGGTGAACTAACTATATTGGTGCTATTGGGGAAGCATCCCTATCTGGGGGCCTTCTTGCAGCAGCCACAAAACTGATAGGGACTCATGGCCTAGCTGGGGCTTAACAGGCAAACCTAGGCCTAGTCCAGGGAAGCACTGCTCCCTGGACACTACCTGCTTTATTGGGTCCCTCTGCTGACTGGTGCATGGTCCTTCATGCCGAAAAGTATCTTTCTCCTCAGCCTGGATGCTGCAGCCCTAAGCACGATGGGACATGTAGTCCTGTGGTCTCCTCTGTAGAGCCACCTAAGATGGCTGCCGCACCTGTGCCACCACTGCGCATGCGCTTAGCCTAACTTGCGCATGCGTGAAGAAAAAAATTGCTACCGCCACCGGAGGGGCTCCGGTATCTAGCCACCAGCTCTCCCACACCTATGCCAAGTCCATCCACAGCTCTGGCGGCACCCGGGCACTTCCCTGCAGCCTCCACAACCCCAGGACAAGAAGGGAAGGGGACCTGGCTACATCCTGCCTCTGGTGGAGAAACCAATGTCCCCGCTTGGGAACCACGTATACCACACAAATTTATATAATACAAATACATATAAATATGTACAACTTAATGTCTATAACACTCTAAACAATATTGAACACCTCAGTGAGCACGGTTATTATAGATGCAAACCGGCTCCGAGATAGCTGCTGAGAATCATACTGAGGTGCCCCTAATGAATCATATGTCACTCTAGTGCGAGGGCGTTTCACTTGTTGACTCCTATGAGTCTCTTCTGCAGTGTTTTCCTCTTGGAAGATGCTGTTGTGGGCTTGAGGCCCTGACCCTCTCATAAGGGCTTAACAGTCTCTATAAAGTCTCTTTGGGGAACAAAATTGGACTTCTTGGGTCAAGGGGATGGCTTGTTGCAGCCACTGTTGAGGGTACATGATGCATTGGCCCATTACCCGGTGCTTCTTCTGGGGGTGCCCACCAGTCTCCGTTGGAGTTGGTGGAGATTCCTTCCAAAGGATCTTGAGTTTGTTCTGGTATTGAAGTTGGAGTCTCTGCTGACTCTTCTGGCTCACTGGCCGTGGCTGTTGACTCTGGTTCGGGGTCACAGTCCCCAACTTGAGGAATGGGCAACAAGTGATTTTGGTACCAGATCTTTACCCTGCCATCCGCGTCTCATATGCGGTAGACAGGGAGGTGTTGCATCTGGGACTCTACTTCGATGGGCCTTTTTCTTCAGCAGTCGGCTAGCTTTGTTTACCGAGGATCCCTAGGTTTTGTAGGAGAACAGCGTCTCCAGGCCGAAGTTAACAATAGCGGACCTTGTGGTCATACCTTTTTGTTTTTGTTGGTTGCACTTGTTCAACTGAGCCATGGCTTTTTCCGCCTGAGGCAAACAGGCAACAAGCCAAATTAATAAAATTAAAATCTGCCAAAATGTTAATGAACCAGCAACAGACACTGATTTTTACAAAAATAGCCAACAGCTACATGCTAACAGCCAATGTGCAAAGCACCAGCTCTCAGGAGAAACTCTGTGTCCTAATGGAGCAGGCTATTACCATTTGTAAGCCACTGACACCACCCACACCGACTGCCACAGTGACAGCCACTGGCTCCAATGTGCCAACAGCGGCTGCTGCCAGCAGCTGTCCAACCACACTCCTACCCTCCCCACCTGGTGATGGAACACATACGTGTAGTCTCAGTAGCAGGCAGCCTTCTCGCACGCCCAAGGGCCCTACCCCACGTAAATGTGAGAAAAAATGATTTTAATGTTTGTTATATCTTATATTATGTTCTATGTTATCTATTTTTTAGATTTCAGTAGCAAATTCTAAGTCTGAAGTAAACATTGCTGATTGTTGTGTCTTCTCTGTAATAACCTTTATACTTTCAACGTTAATAGTCATGTGTGCTTCATTATGAGCATGGCGTTATGAATGGTTCATAACATTTTATTCATAATGATGCTCATTGGGGTTCCTGTCTGGGAGGCAGAGCCATTGTTATGTATGTGATATGTTTCTCTGGCTGGGAGGTGAGATGTTAATGTAATGATGTCATGCAGCGTATGTTTGTGCCGGCTGTAATAGATTTCAATCAAGTAACATTTATTGTAAAGGATAATGTTGCATTATACACTTCTCATGTAAGCCCAAAACGTATTGCCCTCAATACATGGATAGCACAATTGAAGAAATGCATAATAACATGTAAAAATACTGTATATGGTTTATTTAAGTAAATGAATGCACATAGAAATATATCCACATGAACAATATCAATGGTGACAGTGCTTCTCCTGAGTGAGGATCGCTGGTCAGTCTTTATATCCTCAGGGAAGCTCGGTGATCGTCAAGTAAACCTTTCAATCTGAGAATATAAATAAATAAAAAGAGTTTAGTTATTGATATTCAATAGTACAGACATATACATATACTTTACATGGCGTATACCTCCAATCTGTCACCACATTACATATATGCTTACTTGTGAACCCCCACACCCTTTCCATCCCCCCACCCCCCAAATAAACAATAAAAGATACAGGCACCAAATGTAATCTAAAAATTATTAATTAACACGTGTTGGAAACACCCACAGCCTGTCCCTGCACTGACACACACAGATACAAAATACACACACATCATATATACTAACCCAGGGGTGCTCATCTCCAGTCCTCAAGAGCTACCAATAAGTCAGGTTTTAAAAATATCTCTGCTTCAGCACAGGTGGTGCAGTCTTGGACTGAGCCACTGATTGAGCCACTTGTGCTGAAGCAGGAATATCCTTTCAAAATTGCCTGTTGGTTGCTCTTAGGCTTTGTCCATAGTGAAAGCGAGCGCGAGTGCTACAGTGCTACTTGCCTCGTGCGAGCTTTCCTCTCCGGCGATGAGTGGACTTTAGGTTTTTGGAAAGCGAGCGAGGGGGTGGGCGTGGTCATGATGTCGACGAGTGTGTCATGGAAGTGTCATGCATGAGAAGATGCCTTTAGCAAATAATAATATGCACAATGCCATGCAATTTACAGAAGTATTCGGCAAACATATGACATGCATGAAAACATGCTTTGTTAAGAAAAAAATATATACATATAGTCAATGGTATAACAGTTTGCACTCACAGTCTCCAAGAAATACTGATGCTTGTCCCATAGGAATGAACTAAACAAATAGTTACCAGAAACAGTCCTGATGACAGAGACAGCACACAGCAAATTATACTCCAGAATAGTGTATTGAGAATACAGGGCAATCAACGTTTTGGACCTTACAGAGGGACCTTCCTCAGGGTAGTGCAACAAGTGACTGATCTGGACAACTATAAATACCCCCACCAATGTGCAAACCACCACCTGAATCAGTAATAAAATCAGCCCAGAGACCGTGAAAATCCCCTATTGCAGCGTGTAAGGAACGCCCAACCTAATTTGTAAGCCAATCGTAAGTAGTCCCGTGCGGCTAGTGCATGAGCCACCAATGAGAACCTACATCATGGAGACGCGTCATTATGGGCTGGGAAAGTGTGTGCTGACATCACCGGTACGGCTGCGCATGCGTAAATCCCACGAGCCTTCTGCCTTGATATACATCCATGGCGACGCGTCTCTCCGTGCATGAGCTGTGATCGGGTAGTCAAGCGGAGCTCCCGACAGCGTCCGTAGTAACCATCACAAGCGCAAAGGGCATACCGCGTTATGTGTTGCTTTGTAATCCAATCAGATGCCGTCTAGTGTACCAGATGAAAACGAGTCAAAGGGAACGCGTCACTGGTTACTATAGTAACATGCGCTGGCGTCACAATGAACCTGCACATGCGCAGATCCCATGCAAAGCGCGAGTCATGAGCAGGGACAAGAGACCAAAATAATGTGTTTAACCCAAAGCCAGGCTGCTGCTGAATATCAAAGGGCAGGTCCCGACAAAAACAAAACAACTTGCGCATGCGTAAATGGCATCCCACACCACTAGTGACCGATGAAAAAATGGCAAACAGGTAACAAGGCAACAAAAGTACCATAGCAGGGGAAAATACACACAGGACTTGTCCCATATGGGAAGGAAGTGAAAAAAGGGACAAGGTGGAGTGCATGGAAAGGGTAACCATGGAAGGTAAATGCACAAACAATGCGAATGTAATAAAGACTGTTTATTGAAAGCAACCAAGTTTCAGTTCCTCATTTAATCCCAGTGGTGACATGGTTCTTAATTCGAAGATAAGACTTGCTTCTTTCCGCAGGAGGAGTTTGTTCCTGTCCCCTCCACGGGGTGGCAGCTGTATTTGGAAGATGTGACAAATATACTTAACCAGGCATATCAAATTTTTTGAGATAATGCACTTTATTATATGGTGCATCATTTAGGAGTATATGAATATATTAAATTCATTATCCCAATCTGAAAATGTTGATAGCTATAAACTAACGTTCGTAGTTTAATTTGGATGTTTGGTTTGGTTAGCAGTGTGTTTTTTTATTAATAAAACTAGATAATTATAGTTATCTTTTTACACATATGTGTTCATATTATCTTAGTATTTATGTTTATAGTTGATTTATTTATCTTAATAATATTTTTACACAGGGAGGAGTAATTTTTCTTATATTTGGCTTATTGAGACAGGTGAGTATTGTCTTTATAGGGTCATGTGAAAAAACAGGGGATGTGTGAGGTTATTATATATATATTTTATTTTTTTGTTAATGTATGTTTCTTTTATTAATTTGTATTCACTATGTTTATTTGCTTTTCTTGTTGTGATAAGCCGAGTGACTAACGTCACGATTTACATCGCATAGGAATGTCTACGTGGGTGTTCATAAAGCTTTCTTTGTTATCTCCAGGATTAGCTAATCAGAGCATTTGTTGAGACGGTATATTTCCTTGGAGGCTTAGAGATGAATGTTTGGTCTCAATAAAGCTTGCTTTGGTTGACACTCACATATTACCCTATCAGAGCCTCCGCACGAAGGAGCGAAAAGCGGATTGGCTTATGGCTCGTGACGTCACTCACTGGCGCAAACGGGATCTGTATTTAGATGCCGGCTGTCTTATGCAGTATTATACACCTTGAGAAAGGGCACACGGCCCAAAACGCGTTAGTGTGGTGCTTTTGGTGTGGTCTAGGGGCTATGTTTGATCCAATTATGGAATAAACTTTTTCATTGTACCTGTGAGCCTCCTCCTGCTTTTTTGACAGTGCGCTGCCTTTTGTTCTTCTTCGTATTTGGAAGATGGGCATGCAACGCATAGTGGCTAGTGAGTGTTTTTGCTGTCTGAAATGCCTAGCAACCGGAAGGTATTTAAGCTCAGTGTCATCATCTGGACTTGACAGCGCATTTCTGATTGTTGACTGGTGTATAGCAATTCGTTCCTTCAACATTCTGGTGGTCTTTCCGATACAGTAGAGACCACAGGGGCATCTGATAAGGTATACTATGTATCGTGATTCACAATTTAAAAAATGCTTAATCTTTATTTGGACCCCACCAGGCTGCAGGCTACAACCGAAGGGAGCTCCACATCTAAGCAAAATCACACTGTATCAACACTAAATGGCACTCTTGGTGAGAAAAGTGTCGCTGCCATAATGACGCACTGTTTGAGCCCACAATGCAGTCAGAAGCATTCAAACAAAAACTGCACTTTACAGCAGAATAAAACTACATAGTGTTATGAGGCTGTTATTAAGTCCATGCTGTTATAACACTTAGTGAAAGAGATCAGGTAGTGTTCCTGAAAAGAATGTCCATCATGAGGTTCCATCATATAGTTCAAATGACATCATATCAATGGAGTTTAGCTGCCATAAAGGGTTGTTGCTGGTTTCCACCAGTCCATGGTGTCACAGAGGGGGATCGTGCTTGTGGGGAGTCATCTTGTTAGACTGCATCGCCAAATCATGTGGTTCAGGTATAATGCCGCTATGAGCGAAGGGGAGGGGAATGTAAAGAGAACCAGAAGAGAAATAAAAAAGGGGGAGAGATAGCAAAGCATACACAACATCACAGATACATTGCAAAACTCAAATAAGCATTAAGGCCAGCAGGCATCATGGTCCCCAACTGGACTAACAAAACACAGAACCCCAGCAAACTCTTTTTGGGAACCCCTGAGCCCCCACAATATATATATGTATATGTGTCAAAATGGAGTGCTATTGAGCGTGGCATATGTATACAACTGACGACAGAGAAGCCCAATGCTACATCCAACATGACAGAAATACACAGTAAAATACTTATATATTCTCTTGAAATAGGGTCATTTGGTTTAACCCTTTGGCCAAAGCGTTGTAAGCTTGCGAGCCACGACAAGGCAGACACTTGTGCATTAATTAATTTATGTCACTGTTTGCATTAATATTTTATTTTTGTGTTTCATAAAGTTTTTGTTCTAACCATGAAATGTTAAAAATCCCTGTTAGCCATATTTAACCATTATTGGATTGTGGTTTGCAGGTCATAAAGAACTGCAAGGCAATGCTTTTGTGTGTACTAAGGGGGAGAATGGGGTAGGTAATGTAATTTAACAATATATTAACTCTATGTAGCACTTGGTGGTCATGTAGTTATGGAAAGCCATTACTAATTGATCACTTGGGGTACGGAAGGAGTTAATACATTTAGACGTGTAAAAATAACCATTACATAACCTACTCCATGCTGTTTTTAATTATAATTGTTATGTATACATTTTAAAATTGATTTTACATTATATATAGCGCCAGCCTGGATTAGGTGATAAAAAAGTGACGCTAATACAAGTATTAATAGCGTTTCTAAAAATATCGAAATTTGATGAATACTATTTTTTTTACTTAAACTTGCTATATTCTCTCTGTTTTTTTCCCCCCTGAAATCGATAGTGTTTATTTAAACGTGCAATGTTCTCTCGATATTTTTAACGCACCAAAAAGAAGGTGCCGTATTGTTGGCGATACAACATGAATGTATTGCGCCATAAAAATAACTAACGGTTTATGGAGATAAATTCGCATTATTACTTTATCGAACTTTGATCAATCCGGACCTTAATACTCTAACATAATAGGTGTATGAACACTTAGCTGCAATTGACAAAACGTATCTTCATTATTCAACTGCATTGCATGCTATTTAACTAGATGAAGTGACATACTGTATTTTGTTTTACATGTACTGCTATACAAAGAGTGGAATGTGGCATTCAGGGTGGTAGTTGACTCAAATTACGTTTACAATGTATAAGATTTTCGATTCGACGCTGAAGAACAATGGTTTGGACAGGTAAATTAAATAGTTTAATTATTTGTGCATTCAGTCAATGCTAGGAAATGGTTGTTTATATCAGTGATCTACATTATTGTACGTGTTTGTGTACGAGCCCTCAGAGCCATCATACATTGTATTGTATTGTATGTCTTTATTTATATAGCGCCAAAAGTGTACTCAGCGCTTCACAAAGAATACAGTACAGGGAATTAGAATTATACAATAAGTGCAGCAAAATCAGACAATAGGAAAGGAAATCCCTGCCCCGAAGAGCTTACAATCTAAGAGGTTTAATGGGAAACTTACAGAGACAGCAGGTGAGGGAGTAAGTGCTGTAGATGGCAGTGCTTGGTCACAATGGGTGGTAGGAGTGACTGTGAGAACAATATGAGGTATTTTTTCTGTTATGCTCTACAGTCAATACAAAAACCACTTGTGGTGCATTTGCATGTCTCAGACAGGTCTTCATCCCTGTCTTTCCCCATTATTGCGTAGGAAACAGTGCTTCTACTGCAGCCAAGGATTCTGGGCAATGACATGCAAATGAGCACAGTTTGTTACTCTTTTCTTCATAATCCATTTTAACATGGACCCCTGTAATGTTGTAAGTAAGCTGCAATTGTCAAGCAAAACTACTACTTTATTATGACTTTGCTCTCAAATAAAGCAATACATGTTTTGGTGCTTGATTTTTTTGTATAAGTGAATCTCTTGTGTTGTGCATAGGAAATAACTGTATTGTGTGATAACCAGAGCTACATCACTGTTTCTACAGACAAAATGTAGAATTGGTTGGTAAAATCACTTAATTTGTCCCTGTTGATTTACTGTAGATGGGGTAAATGTCAGGAAGTTAATAAAGTTTCTAAATGTAGCTATGTGGAACAGGAAAGCAATAAATCATTGATTTAAAAATATGCCACATATGCCATGTGAGAGTATCAAATATATTTTGTCCATAACACAGGGGACAGATGTGTTTTGAAACATTTCTAATTGTGAATAAATTATACAGAAATGTTAAAGAACACTTACAGTATGAGCACGTTCACATGTATGAAACAGGTCCACAAACCTGCTTTACTCAATAATCGCACAGCACAGTGTGTTGTCACTGCAGCAAGGGATTCTGGGTAATGGCATGCAGTGGCAGCATGGTGCCATTATGGTGTAGGGCAGGGTTGTGGACTTGCCTCAGACATAAACGTGCTCATACGTCTTCTCCACCACTGCTATTTGCTGTGTACCAGGTTTGTAGCCACGACCAGCTTCAAAATGCAAGGCGAGTAACTATCCTCACACTGATGAGACCCAAAAGGTTGAAACAGCTGTGAGTAGGTTTACTACTTATCACTTCTTGGCCTTTTGGCTAAGATCAAGTGTAGTGTCAATCCTACCTGTGGCAGGAGTAGGATGGACAGTGGCACACATTTGGTCCTTTGGCCTGGTCGAGAGGAGTGAGGAGCCCAAGATTTTGGGTCCATGCACCCTGGCTGGAGAAGTCCAAGGGGAGGGGGGGGGGGGTTCATAATAGAGTATTGTCTGAATGAAGCTCACAGTGGGCAAAGTTATGCCCTAATGGAGCGACACTCTGGTATGTCGAACCGTTCCTAGCATGAACCCTTGATGACAAGGATTTACTTCCCTCATTCCCGTCGTTCCTAGGCCTTCTGGCTAAGGGGGGATGAATTTTTTTAACATGCCCAGCCCATAAAAGCTGTGGAACTCCTGCACGACCCAAGCACTACGGCTGATCACCGTCCCTCTTTGGAGGGAAAACGACAAAGACTTGGACTTTCATGTGGGCTTTTTGGCCGAAAGGAGGAAGTGATGGACGTTCTGAATCCTTACGGTGGACGGCATCAATAAGCCCTAGGAGCTTCCTAGATATCAGGCTGGAGATCTTTGGTAGGAGTAACAGGACTTGTTCGACTTCGGGAGGACAGTCTCAAGGAGAAGCACCCAAGCCGTTGAAGCAGCTTGAGTTCAAGGGAAGGTGGGGAAAAAAAAGCTGAGAGTAGATTTACTAACCATGAACATCTTTAACCCTAGCTTTACTTTTAAGGCATAAGCTTATATGGATCCATATTAATGTGGATGAGAAGTAAAAGAAAGTTACACATTTTGAGTGCTCATTTACATGTTACCCAGAATCCTTTGCTGCAGTGGAAGCATGGTACTCAGTACCAGCTAACAACTGAAAGGAACACAAATTGTTTAATCACACTGCCCTGCAATACCTACCATTGGTTCTGCCCAACATACACTTTTTCCATAGCAGTAATATTATTACTGTACTCCCATCTACTGATATCTATCTATATGTTATAGTCAGGCTGGTGCTAATATGGATGCAGAAGTATATTTGAAAACATATATTTTACAAATAGGATTTACTATGTTCACTAAAATGCTATGGTCGTGCCTTATGACACTAACCTGTGTAGCCGAGTCCCCCTGCCTCTGGTGTGGGAGAGCTGCCCGGCTATTGCCCTGAGCTCCGCTCGATTGGGAGTGTGGGTGCGGCAATTTTGCGAGTACCGCATGCGCAGTGCGGCGAGGTGCGCATGCGCAGTGGAGGAGGTGGCCGTCTTGGAATGGCTCTGCATAGAGTATAGCGGAACTACATGTCCCAGAATCCCTAGAGGGAGGGACTGCCCACGTGGGGCCGTTCCAGCCAATGGGATTCGCGCAGGCAGGAAGAACAGGATATCCTCCGCGCACAGAAAGCCTGTGAGTCAGTCTTCCAGAAGCGGCAGAGAGGACGGATGTGTCCAGGGTGCCAGTTGCCCCTGGACTAGGCCAGAACTCTTCCCCTAGGCCCCAGAGAGGCCCCGAGACACCAGAGAAATAGTATTGTAGGGAAGGCACCAGATAGGGACTTTTCCCCTTACTAGTATTGTTGCGTCGGTGGCGGGCGGCCACGTGGCGCTCTGCGACCTGGAATCAGGCCGCAGTACCCCAGAACATTCAGGTGAGACACTTCGACTGGAGCTCACCCCATGAGGAGGATCAGGACCCTTAGGAGAGAGGGGATTTGTTTTGGAGGCCCCGCTATGTGGGACCCGCTCCAACACACCACGCCAAGCAGCACCTGGGTACTGGAGTACCATGCAGGTACCCAATGTGCACCTATATCTACAGGGGGTTGCGCAACCTCACATTTGGATGGGTTTGCTAGGACAGGACACCAGGGGTTATTGGTGCCATGGCACCCTCAGTACTTTAGGGTAACCACCAAGTGTTGGGGTCACTGCATTATACTCTCTGTATATTATTAATGTGTGTTATCAGTGTTAGTGTTGTGTAGAGTAAAGCTTAGTTTATACATTGTGTGGTGTATTACTTATTACTGTGTATTGGTTCCTGTGAGGGACTATCCCGCCAACGCTGGGATCCCTCATAGGTGGAGGCGCAGCATGGCAAGGAGAAGGAGCTTACCCCAGGCTCCCAGAAGCGGAGGCTTAGGCCTCCTGTGAGAATACAGGTACAGCAGCACATATAGTTGCCCGCGTAGTTCCCTTAGGCATAAGGAAAGGGGGCTACACCTGTATATCATTTCAACTCCATCCAAGTCATAATGCATTTATTGTAATAAATCACATTATTTCCGAAGTCTTTTCCCCCACACTGTATTGAAAAGGGTATGCAGACTATATACGAATCTGTAGGCGTAATAGGGAGCTGTTATTATGCAAAGAAAAGTAAGTAAGACACAATTGTTTGCTCAATGTCACCAGTAGACAGCACCAAGGGGATGTTCCACTTCAAAGAAAGCATCATTACAAGAAGGGCTCAAGATGACTGCTCCTGGTTGTGGAGAAAAAAAGAAGATGTCTCAATATTTCCTTAACTTTACTTATTTATGGCTTGATCTTCCTGGATCCTTCATCCAGATTCTCAGGAACGTTCAGATAGGGAGATAGGATCAGATTTGTTAGTCTACCTTGGGAAGCGAAGTCTGTGCTACTTAACATATCAAACATTCTTGAACATGAACCAAAAATATTCTTTCACGTGGGACTCGCAGTACAATCTTCCGCCCAGGATGTTCTTAAACTGAGCAGCCTGGAAAATTAACAGGGCTGAAAAGAGGGGAGGGGTACTAATAGTACAGTGTGAGCCACAGGGGACAAAAGAGTGTAGGAGGTAAATCCACATGTGGAGAGTCACTCGCCACAGAGATAACAGCTGCAATTGCAACTGCCTGGCTGATTCATTCCAGAATATTTTCTACATTGTTGTGTTATAAGAAAGCCAACGTGGTTAGTCTTTACAAAGACATATTCCTGTTTACCTTCTATAATTTGCCAATACATTTTGATGCAATGAAATATCAGTATACACGTGCATGCAACTGCTTATCTATACAGTAATATACGAGGAAGAAAGAAAAACTAAATAATTCCTTTCCCCTGCACATTTCATACCATAAGATACTTTATTTTTTATGTGGCGTCTGCTAATATCATGTCAGTCCTTGTTTGTGATTTAGATGTCCGTACAGTATGTATTGAATGTTTACATTCAGAGTATAATCATTTCTATTAGAAGTCAGCCTAAATGTTTCCAGACTCATAAATCAAGGGTTTGAGCTACAATAACCCCACAATGATACTGGTAAGGTGCAATTGAATAACTAATGCTGAGCAACAAAAACCAAAAGATTGAATTCAATAGACATACTATAGATTTCTTTTTTCAGCATAAACTACTTTTAAAAAGAAAGAAGATTCTGAATTATCTGGCGGTGAAGAACTGTGCCAAAAGCAGCTGATATATAAAGGGAATTAAGAGCTTCTTTTCTTGTTATCTAATTTCCTTTATGGGGAGATTCTGAAGGACACGGAGGAACCTGTTCTGTTCTAAGTTCCTATCTCTTTTAAAGCAGCAGTTCAAGTTGCTGTTTCCCTCCCCTCCTTTAATATGTGTGTAGCACCGTTCCCCCTCCCCCCACCCCCCCTCCCCACTCTGGGAGATTGCTCAGCCTATGCTACGTGTGTGTGGTGCACTACCTGTTTGAAGCAGGAGATACTGAGCTGTCTGCAGTAGAGTAGAGACTTGGACAGTCTTAGGATCTTGTTCTCTGTAGTTCTTTCTCTGGTGTCAGCGCCTCCAGCCGTAGTGGGTCCCAGGGTGTCTGGAAGTCAGTCCCCACTACTGCTTTCTTCTCCCTCCTGCCCAAGGACTGATACTCAGACAGGAGAGTATAATATAACAAGGATCCTTATTGGCATGCATGGTAGCAGCCACTGCTGTTCTCCCTGCAGTGGTGCAAGGTCTTGGAGGTCCCAGACTTCTAGATGGTGCAGGCCCTGGTCTTACAGGCCTTTGTGGCTGAGCCTGATGTTCCCTCAGTCCAGAGACTGAGGGTGAGCATGCTCATCCCTGCCATGGGAGAGACTCACAGCTCTTTCTTCCTCTTTTCACTGGAGCAGGAAGCAGACTGAGGCTAACTTTCCACACCCTCCTGGAAGACTCTGGAAGGGGCGGGCTCATGGACTGTACCCATACCTGATAGGCTTACACAGGCCATGAGTCACCATCTTACTTCCATCACTTACAAGAGGGGTATAAGGGGGTCAAGAGCCCACAGATATTAACCTGTTGCTGCCTGTAGCTAACATGACATACACAACAGATATAATAGGGGAAAGATAGGTACTATGGGACATACCCTGTTACATGTGCGTGAATAGAATCCACACAATGATAAGTAATTAGCTAAGTTGCTGATCGATCCGTTCTCCTGTGATCGATCGACGAAGATTCGGCTCAAGGGTTCACTAAATGGCTGTCAGTGCAGCAGAAGAGGACCAAAGGTGCAAAGTTCTGTGGGGAAGATTATGTGACCAGGCAGTCACTAGATACAATTGGTGCACTGCTAGAAAGGGGGCAAGGCTCAAAAAGGGGCATGCCAGAGCCTGTTTCAGAAGAGGAAGGGGATGTGACTTTGTAAATGGTTGCTATAGAAACAAAAAATGCTTGTTACATTATAATACATTAAACATTTCATTTAGAGTTGATTTAAAAAAAAAATGCTACAAGTATTTTCTCATAGTACAGAACTGATTTATTTAAAAAAAACCACACATGCAGGATATTGCTTAATCCTGATTAGGAGCGAGTGCTTAAATCTCGGTGTCAGTATTTCAAACCCCCAGAAACCAGTACAGCCCCCACAGACTCACTAGTGACCAATACAGAACTCAAATTTCTATCCCCTAATGACCAATACAGTGCAAATTCGTGCAGTGATTGACGGCTCTATGACAAATGTGGTCCCTCTGCACACGTGTTTCTTCTCCCTAGGATTTGTGAAACCCTGCATAAAACCAGAAACAACAGAGAATTAACTACAGTATTACTCTGCTATTGGACCACCTTTTAGAGATACAATATTCAGTAAATTATTTGTTATATTCAACACTGGGCAAATGGAACACCCAGGACAATTTGAATTTGTATTAGAATAACCAGTTAGCATTGATGGGATATGAAATAAGGGCGAGTGGTCACATTTATGACTCTGGGCACCTGAATGTGTAACTGAGGTGTAACTTATTCTGTGTTTAAATATAAATTGAAATATCCCAGGCAACTCTTCTTACAACAGAACTCTATTATAAGTTGCATATATGTATTGTAGGCAAAAGGATCTGCATGCAACACACTCTTCAGCAATGTACTGCAATTTCTATGTTTGTGATCAACATCTCAGATACACATCTGGGAGTCTTTGTAGAAAGACCCCTTTTATCCTACAATGGTAATGGAAGGAGGAAGAGCTAAAGGCCAAGAGTTACTGATTAAAGAATGACATTGCCGGATTTCACAACACCAGGCAATTTTCTATGTTACGTTGAGCGCCAGTTTGGGCAATTTTGTGTTATAATCAGTAGTATTTTTTTAGGGGGAAAAAATGTGACAAAACCTGTAGTCCAGCCCACAGTCCTCTGATGCCTTAAAAATGCAATGATTGTGTCTTTCACAGTCTTGAATTCTGCAGTAGACATTTATACTGCGTCCCAAGTTCATCTAAAATAGCGCTCCTCAAATAGTTAGGCATTGCCTTCTTACTCCTGGAGCCATCAAAGTTCACTTTCTGGCCCAGTCGGCATAACGCTCAAAAGTCACATAGTGTTGGAAGATTAGCTGGTCAAATGGACTCGTCAGTCCTCTGTTGTGTGAAACATAACTTTACAAAGTTTCCTATGGTATTATTGAAACTGGAAAGTCATCTACTGGATCCCCACAGACACTCATACTGATGTGTCTCTGCCTCTGTGGTGTCGCAGGTGTGCTTTGGAAAATGGGCACAGGTAACTGCTCTGGGATGCCACTTTCCTGAACATGGGGGCTCATAGCTACAAAGTCATCATCGCTGTCTAAGTTGCTGTGTGCGTCCTACCATCTGGGTATTCCATGGAGGCACATGGGGGAGGGGGAAGGGGGGAGAAGAGGTTTCCTCCAGATGTCTTGCTCTCTATTACTTCTGTGAGTACATAATCGAATAGAGACCAACAACGTCCCTCGCTATTTGGTCCATCCACTCCAAAAGAAGTTACATTTTTCCTTCCAAATTGATCAGTGTCTGCTCTAGATGCTGTGGCAGGGCATGATCAATGGCAGGTCTGGCCACAGATGTACATTCATCTTGTACTGCGACATCACAATTGTCCATTACAAATTCACTTGACATTGCTAAGCTGCATCTGATCAAGGTACCAGTTACAGCTAAACTGGAGCTCTGTACTTTGTGGGGGGCTGTGTTAGGTTCAAATTGCGCTGAGGTTGGTCTGGAGTTGGGTGATGTGGGACCGATGTGAGGTGAGCAGGGTCTGTGTTGGGCTGAACGATGTTTGTGTGAAACGGAGCACAACCACAATAGGACAGGAACAAAAAGATCACAGTAACTCCCATAAAAGTTGCATTTATTCAGCTCACATAAGCAATAACAGGTTAAAAAAACACCTATGCATTTCAGGCTCCTGTGCTTTATCAAGTTGTGAGGTGTATGAATCAAACTTACATTTTTATTTATGCCAGTGCCTCGGGAGTGAAGTCATCGACCCACGACGCGTCGCTCCAGGGCCATAGTGGATAACGTCACTCCCTGTATTGGGCAGAGCTGGGACTGGGGCAAAGTGAGCAGGGTCCGAGGTGAGCAGGGTCTGGAATGGGATCTGCTGGGTTTGAGGTCAGATGAGCTGTCTGTGATGTTGATTGTGCTGCAGAATCAGCTTTTATGGGTACACCAATGGCAATGGTTTGCGCTATATTCTTCTTTTTCCACATCAGTCCTAGAGTATTGTCCTTTGGGGTTTTTGATGCTGCCTTGTTCTCTTTTCTTACTTTTGTCTTTGTAAAAGTGTTTTTTGGGGTCGTTGGTAGTCTTGTATCAGCAGGCATCCTGCCCTTTCTTAAGGCTCCATACAGTTAAGACTGGTACAGAAAGTAGTAAGAAGGTTCTTGCATCCATAGAAACTGGATTGATCAATCGTTGAAGCACAAGTTTTGATCAAGATCACGGAGTTTGGCAATACAATTTCTGGGCGAATATATGTACAGTGCCACTGAGGTCACAGGGGAAACATTCAGCAGAAGGTGTTAATGTTGTGTGGGGCTGAGTTGGTGACTGGTTGTCTACTGTTGCAAGGTGTCAAAGGCAGAAGTACACCTGTAGCTTTAACTGTATAATACAATGAATATGCAATACACAATACACATTAATCAGGAATTCATTACATTCTGAATAGCAGACATGACCAAAAATATGATTTACTATTAATTGTGCTGTACTGTGCTATTGTGTGTGCTTGTTTTATCCCTGACAATAACCGTACTGTATATATCTCTATAAGTACAGATCCATGATTTGAACCCCATAGAATTGGTAAACAAAAACAGAAAGGCCAGCGCATCATATAAAATGACTTAACATATAGTGCAATACCTCAGTGCTTATCTGCTCATGAGTAAGGGTCATTTAGTTAAACCCTTTGGCCAAAAGGTTATAAGCCTGCAGCCACTTCACGGCATGACCACTCTGCAGGTCCTAACACTACCTGGCACAACTCTCATGTACCTCTCTTTTCTGCTGGAGTGAGAAAGACCATGCTGGGTCTGTGATTCACAGGATCATGATAAAGACTGCTAATTGGAAAGTGGGGTGGGGCAAGCTTTAAACCATGGGGAGGAGGGTCACACCTCCAAGCAACAACAGCTGCATTACCCATCAAGCTCCAGAACCCCAAAACCCACCCTCACATCATATATACAGCATATATATTAGTGTCAAAAAGGATTGCTACTGAGCGTGGCAAGATATACAAACAAAAACAGAAAGGCCAGCGCATCACACAAAATGACATAACATATAGTGCAATACCTCAGTGTTTATCTGCTCATGAAAAAGGGTCATTTAGTTAAACCCTTTGGCCAAAATGTTATAAGCCTGCAGCCACTTCACGGCATGACCACTCTGCAGGTCCTAACACTACCTGACACAATTCTCATGTACCTCTCTTTTTATCGATGTGAGGGGAGTAGGGTCTGTGTTGGGCTGAACGATGTCCGTGTGAAACGGAGCACAACCGCAATAGGACAGGAACAAAAAGATCACGGTAACCCAATAAAAGTTGTATTTATTCAGCTCACATAAGCAGTAACAGGTTAAAATTAAACACCTATGCATTTCAGGCTCCTGTGCTTTATCAAGTTGTGAGGTATATGAATCAAACTGACATTTTTATTCATGCCAGTGCCTTGGGAGTGAAGTCATCGACCCACGACGTGTTGCTCCTGCCCTTTCTTCGGCTCCATACAGCTAAGACTGGTACAGTAGTAAGAAGGTTCTTGCATCTGTAGAAGCTGGATTGATCAATCGTTGAAGCACAAGTTTTGATCAAGATCAGTGAGTGTAGCAATACAATTTCTGGGTGAATTTATGTACAGTGCCACTAAGGTCACAGGGAAACATTCAGCAGAAGGTGTTAATGTTGTGTGGGGCTAAGTTCGTGACTGGTTGTCTACTGTTGCAAGGTGTCAAAGGCAGAAGTATACCTGTAGCTTTAACTGTATAATATAATGAATATGCAATACACAATACACATTCATTAGTAGTTCAGTATATTCTGAATAGCAGCCATGACCAAAAACATGATGTACTATTAATTGGGCTGTACTGTGCTATTGTGTGTGCTTGTTTTATTCCTGACAATAACCGTACTGTATATATCTCTATAAGTACATTTGAACCCCATAGAATTGGTGTGGCATGCACTGAAATATCTGGGAAAGTATATGAAGCTGGGAAACAAAGATGAGCTAGAGAAGGGAATCATGAAGTACTGGAAGGAGAGTCTAACTGTGGAAATGTGCAATAATTACATGAACCATTTAAATAATGCGTTATCGTTGGTTATTGAAAAAACTGTATGGCAATAGGGATGTTGTTTTAATAAATCATTGCCTTGTATTTTACACAAAACAAGAAGGAAAGAAGAAGAAATACTCACCGGAGACTGGTCTTCTATCAACGGCGGATTCATTGCTTTGGGTCAAGTTGAGGATCCATCAACCTTTATCCAGGATGGCATTGGATTGGAAGTAGGTCATGGGCCTGGATCTATTTATACTGTTTTTGATTTTTCGTTCATTTTTGTGACATCAGACATGGATTCTTTTTATGATGCTTTTGGTGTTTTCACTCTTCTTGGCCATCGGGCATTGATTGTTAGTTGGGGTTTTTTTTATGGTTGGGCACCAGCCCTATATTGGATTTTGCAGCAGCTGCCTCTGATGATGAGGACAGCCTTCATCCCGGCAGGGATAAGTAACAGTGTTAGTATCTTAGTGTTCTCAGGTTATTATTCTTAACTTTATTGTTAGAAGATAAGATAAGCGAGCAGCAAAGTAATAGGACAATCCAGAATCGATACCAGCTTCTCACAAGAGCCAGCAGCAAGTCTGGGAGCTTCCAAGCAGCAGTGAAACAGAGACACAGCATCCAGGGTGCCAAGCTTGTTGTGAAACCTTGGAGGACAGAACATGTGCCTTTTTATAGGCCATGGGAAGTCAGGTGGTGTAGTCAATACAGCTGTCTACCAAGAGTCCCTGCGTGCAGATCACCATTATGCTACATATAAATTAATGTTTTTTTTGTAGGAGGAATATTAGAGGGATGCAACAACTTTGCTGCAGAGTTCGGGAAGCACCTTAAAATAAATAGGATCTGCTTTGGATGGTCCAATGTGTCTTGGCACTTTACATAAGCTGTCTGAACCCGAGATTGAATAAATTTGAATAGCAACAAGTCTATAGCAAGCATTTTAGCTAAATCGCCATTCATCCCCAGAGCTCTTTAATGCATGGGGTCGAATTTGTTCACTTTTTCAAACGCTTCCCGAACTGTGGGATGCTGCTGTTGCATTGCAGTGCTGCACACAGTATTAGAATTAGTACTATGAGCAGTTGCATTAACATCCTGTCGGCTTTGCAATCAGCTGCTGCGCTGGAGAGCACATCTAGCAACCACATCATCATCATCATTATTGCTCTTGATTATCAACATCCCTGTTACACCAAGATCATCTAAATCATCATCAAATGCATTGACACCGGGAAACAATAGTGATTGTGTTGGGGGTGACTGCTGCCAGTGACCTATTGTCTCCATTTCCACCTGTGACATTATACGTGTTGTCAGATTGCTGCACACCCTCTTTGTCTTACCCTGGTTATCTAAGGGTTTCTGCCATTTTGTTTGATGGTGGCGGGTTATGTGACCTCTTAGAGCACAGGTGCCAAGATGGGTATCCGGCCAACCCCTTTTCCCCAACTGTTCAACATAACAAAAATGTAGTTGTAACCAGATCCTTTGAGAGTTTAAAATAATGCCACACAATAGCTATTGTATTGAAAGTAAGGACATCAATGGGAGAAGTAACTGGCAATTAAAAATGAACATGAGAATATAACCGTGGTTGCATATGTTGTGGTGCAAGGTCAACAACATCATCATTGTCATCACAACCAGAACCACGATTGGTCAATTGTCATAGTGTGATGAGGATGACGTCTGTGTAACAGAGTGTTTTGTTGTTGATACAAATGAGGAGGAAGGAAATAACAATGTATATGATGTTGATGTTGATGATGATGATGATGATGATGATGCCAGGGCTTTTTCGGCATTAATTCTTTTTTTTGACTGTGACAAGAAGGATGTGCCTTTTGCAAATTACTTAATAATGGTGTGCTTGTTGGCAGCAGTAACAGGGACAGCAGAAGCTGGTGCTGGTGTCAGTGCTGGGGTTGGGCCTGACTTTTCCCTAAAACTGACAGTTTTATTATAACATTCTCAACATTATGCTTCCATACATTATCCTATATGTTTCAGATGTTCCAGCTGGGGCCATAGTAGGCAGACTTAAACTTTCAGTTCCCTTTAAATAGCTCTTCTTAACTGAAAGTTCATTGTCTACTAGACAGAGGAGTGTAGGGGAAGTGGGCCATCTACAGTGAGATTGTGATTCAGTGATAGTGTGAGGCTGAGTCCATGCTCCCTGCTTGCTCGCTGAGGCTCAGGGAAAGCGGGTGCTTTCCCTGGCCTTGCGGTTGCTTACCGCACGCGCCGTCAGCGGGCCGTCAGCGGGCCGTCAGGGGGCGGGCCGGGGGCGAGCGCGTCACTGGCCGGGGGCGGGCCAGTGATGTCACGAAGCTGGTTCGCCCTCAGTGGGCGAACCGCTCACGTGACCGGCCTGTTGCGCCGGCAAGCGGGGGAATTTTAAATTCCCCTAAGACCTGCTCTTCCGCAAGCACGCGGAAGCGTAGGTGAGCCCCTACTAAAGCCGCTCTAATTGCGGCTGTAGAGGCTCAGTGCTGAGCGGGAGCCGCGCGCTTCCGCCAGCAAGCAGACAACATGGCCGAGGCCTTAGTATTGTCCTTCCGCTTATACTTGCGGTGAATACTAGTAAAGTAGAAGAATTGAAGCCAAATGGTGCTCAAATATAAGTGTGTGCAGTGTACATATTTTTTCTCATAGGCATCATTGAAGCATAAGTAAACACACTGCAACCATCCATAGAATAAATGTCCATAAAGAGGAATAGAGGGACAAATGACCTAGCGGTGTCCACTTGAGCACCCCAACAAATGGCCTTTGTATATGAACCCCTCTCAAAGCTAAAATATCCCCTATTGTAGGACACAAGGTAAACATATAAGGGCTAAAGCCCATTACCTGCCCCTGGGGGTAGCCAAAATGAGTTCAGTGTTGCAGTATAGTGGAGCGTGAAATCATGCAGAGTTGAGTCAACGAGAAGTAGTGTGGAGCAATGGAGCTGCTGTGCTCAGTTGCTCCACACTACTTCTCGGTGAACACTAGAAGTAGGATCACCACCAGTAATAGCACCTTTAACTGATTTAACTTTATCTGACCTCAACCAAAATGACATTCACCTCTTCTTGCCCCTCTACGTCTACTTTCCAAATGTCTATTACAACTACTAAAACTGGTATTACTACTATTAGACATGTTGATGTTATTGTGTGTTTAATTCCCTTTTGTTATATATAGTGCTATGCTATGGCAGCGTCTGCTACTGTGGATGTCCTGCTGCGCATTGGCACACTAGGTGCACTGCAGAGAGAGATTGAAAGAAACTAAATGTGTATAAGTGTAACCTGCCTTGAAAATATTTGACAGTATTCTTATTAATACAGTATTATGATGATTCAAAATGAATATAATGCTATATAATGAAATGACAAGACACGGAAACAGTACAGAAGCACAGACCACTAAGTCCAGGCAGGCCACAGCCCAGGAGCGGACACTGGAAACACACAGAACGGGATCAGTCCAGTCACTCACAGGTTAATGGTTAAATTACAAACGTTACTACGTAAATAATGTATAAAATGCTTGCACTATAGTACTACAGCAGCAACATCCATACCAACCCACAGCTAAACTGTGCAGTGTGTACAATACAATGGCTTCAGCTTCAGGCTGCACCTTTAATTATACTCCTCGGCTCCTCCTCCCCCTATTATAATGACATGTTTCTGATTCGGATTCAGTTTTCAGGTTGGAATTACTGTTCCTATGGGCAGATTTTCAGTGATAGAAAAATAAACGTCGGATTTGACTATTTCAGACTGATCCGTGCAAATTCGCAGCTGAAAGGAACTGACCAATCAGCATTGGATTCAAATTTGAAGAAAGAATTTGCATCATCTCTAAATGAAGCCCATGACTAGTTCACAACTTGGGTTACAAAGGGGTTAATATTGACTGTAATGTAATTTAAGTAATATTTTATAACCTATTTCAGGTTTGTTTAGCTTATTTTGCCTATGTATTTATTGGCCATTATATACATACTGTAGGCAAGACAGAGCTAACGCCAGCCTGGAGTAGGTGATAAAAAACTGCTGTATTTCTGATGTTAATCACGTTCTGATAAACATTGGACCGTGATGTATGGCATGATAATACTAAAACATGCGGTATTAGGTCTATTTTTTAACAGATACAATACATTTAAAAAAAATGTTAAGTTGTGCAACTTTGCTGCAAGACTCCCGGTGTGCCTAATACGGAGGCTCCAGCTTGTGCAGAGCACTGCAGCTCGGATGCTGGGACGCGTTTCTCGCGTTGAGCATATCACTCCCATCTTACGTGATCTGTACTGGCTTCCAGTGCTCTTCTGGTTTCGGTTCAAGTTGGCCATTATGGCCTTTAAAACCTTGCAAGGCTAACGGCCTGCCTATCTGCAGTCTCTTTTGCTGCTTCCGAGGGATGCTGGCTATGATCTCAGTTCCTATGGAAGGGGGCGGGGGGTCCATCTCTCTGTGCCAAGGGTACTGCAACCTACGCTGGGTGGGCGGGCCTTCTCGTCTGCAGCTTCAGAGATCTGGAACCTGCTACCAACAGAGCTCAGGTGTATATCGACTTTGCCACTGTTTCAGGCTCGATGTAAGACTTCTTCCTTCTGGCTTTCCCTGTCTAAAAAAACAATTGCATATGATTTTAGTTTGTTCTTAAACTGACTGTAAAGTATTGGGTGCCACCTTAAGTGGAGGCGTGCTTTTACTTAATATATAAATGATAATAATGTATTGCAGTATAAAAAAAACTATTTTATTTTGCTTTCCACAGCATGATGTATCCGGACCTTTATAGTGTATTTTCATCTATGAAGAACTTATATTGCATTAGACGGGGTATGGATGGAAGGGAATAAAGCATAAGGATGCCATTGTATAAAGCATTAGTAAGACCACAGCTTGAATATGGAATACAGTTTTAGGCACCATTCCATAAAAATGACATTATAGAACTAGAAAAAGTGCAGAAAAGAGCCACCAAATTAATAAAGGGGATGGGCAATCTGATTTATGAGGAGAGGCTACCTAATTTAGATTTGTTTACATTAGAAAATAGACATCTAAGAGGGGATATGATAACTATATACAAATATCTTCACCGTCAGTACAAGGAGCTTTCAAAAGAACTATTTTGTTCCAAAGGCAGTACAAATGATACAGGGACATACCTTAAGGTTGAAGGAAAGGAGATTTCATCAGCAACAAATAAAAGGGTTCCTTACAGTAAGGGAAGTTAAAATGTGGACTTCAATTCATGGACACTGTGATGGCAGATACAATAGATATCGTTAAAAAAAATTGGACATCTTTGTAGAAGGAAATACCAAGGATATACCAAATACGTAAAAATGGGAAGGATCTTGATCGAGGAAGAAATCTGACAATATTGGAGTCAGGAAGGAGTTTATTTTAATTTTTCCCCTTATGAGACACCATTGGACAATGTTTCGCTGGGGTATTTTTTTGTTTGCTTTCCTCTGGATCAATATACAAAATACAGGATAAGTATCTATCATTTAAATGTAACATACGTAGGTGGAACTCAATGGACATATGTCTTTTTTCAATCTCATCTACTATTTAACTATGTATGTAATGTTAGTCCCCTAAAAGGTATCACAACCTACATTCATTTTAGAAGTCATATTTGTGTATATACAGTAGTCATTTCATTCATTCATATATATGTTTCTGGGTTTTCATACAATACATTTTTGTGAAGACTTTCACTGATTTTAATTTGTTCAATTACATTTTGTGACCCATATACGATTTTTGGAAATGATATATTTCAATGACTAGTTTATCTACAAATTATCTTTTCATCCCCGCTAATACCATAGATGCACATTGTTGGTTTCCTCCAGCATTTTTATATATACAGTTAGGTCCGGAAATAATTGGACACTGATACAAGTTTTGTTATTTCGGCTGTGTACCAAAATAAATTCAAGTTACAGTTAAATAATGAATATGGGATTAAAGTGCAGTCTATAAGCTTTAAATTCACATCCAAATTGGAGGAAGGGTTTAGGAATTACATCTCTTTAATATGTAGCCCCCTCTTTTTCAAGGGATCAAAAGTAATTGGACAATTGACTCAAAAGCTGTTTCATGGACAGGTGTGCGCTATTCCTTCGTTATTTCATCATCTATTAAGCAGGTAAAAGGTCTGGAGTTGATTCCAGGTGTGGCATTCGCATTTGGAAGCTGTTGCTGTGAACCCACAACATGCGGTCAAAGGAGCTCTCAATGCAAGTGAAACAGGGCACCCTTAGGCTGCAAAAAAAAAGAAAATCCATCAGAGAGATAGCAGGAACATTAGGAGAGGCCAAATCAACAGTTTGGTACATTCTGAGAAAAAAAGAACGCACTGGTGAGCTCTGCAACACAAAAAGGCCTGGACGTCCATGGAAGACAACAGTGGTGGATGATCGTAGGATCCTTTCAATGGTAAAGAAAAAACCCTTCACACCATCCAGCCAAGTGAAGGACACTCTCCAGGAGGTAGGCATATCATTATCTAAGTCTACCATAAAGAGAAGACTTCACGAGAGTAAATACAGAGGGTTCACCACAAGGTGCAAACCATTCATAAGCCTCAAGAATAGAAAGGCCAGATTAGACTTTGCAAAACATATATAAAAATATATATAAAAAAGCCAGCCCAGTTCTGGAACAGCATTCTTTGGACAGAGGAAACTAAGATCAACTTGTACCAGAATGATGGGAAGAAAAAAGTATGGAGAAGGCTTGGAACGGCTCATGATCTGAAGCGTACCACATCATCTGTAAAACACGGTGGAGGCAGTGTGATGGCATGGGCATGCATGGCTTACAATGGCACTGGGTCACTAGTGTTTATTAATGATGTGACAGAAGACAGAAGCAGCCGGATGAATTCTGAAGTGTATATGGATATATTGTCTGCTCAGATTCAGCCAAATTCAGCAAAGTTGATTGGACGGCGCTTCACTTTACAGATAGTCAATGACCCAAAACATACTGCGAAAGCAACCCAGGGGTTTGTAAGGCAAAAAGTGGAATATTCTGCAATGGCCAAGTCAATCACCTGATCTCAACCCGATCGAACTTGCATTTCACTTGCTGAAAACAAAACATAAGGCAGAAAGACCCACGAACAAACAGCAACTGAAGACAGCTGCAGTAAAGGCCTGGCAAATGATCACAAAGGAGGTAACCCAGCGTTTGGTGATGTCCATGCGTTCCAGACTTCAAGCAGTCAATGCCTGCAAAGGATTCTCGACAAAGTATTAAAAATGAACATTCTATTTATGATTGTGTTAATTTGTCCAATTACATTTGAGCCCCTGAAATAAGGGTATAAGCAAAGGTACAAATGGCACACCACTGTTTAAACAAATTTAACAAAAATTAACTTTTAGTGCTTACCTCCTGCTGATCCCAGCGTCCCAAAGCTGGATCCTATGTAACAGTAATAAGAAAAAAAATAGAACCAGGTGTTTGGTCTGAGGAAGGGACCTTGTGTCCAGAAACGTTACCTGTATTGACTCTGATGTATTAATACACTTGGAAGTCTTTTGACACTACCAAATGCCCAGGACATACTTGAAAACGAGAGGTAACTCTCAATGTATTACTTCCTGGTAAAATATTTTATAAATAAATAAATAAATCTTTTGTGTGCTCCTTCTATTTTTTTGCTCATCCTTGAAATAAGGGGACTGTGTATGAAAATGGTTGCAATTTCTAAACGTTTCATACGATATTTTTGTTCAACCCCTTGAATTAAAGCTGAAAGTCTGCACTACTATTGCATCTCGGTTATTTAATTTCAAATCCATTGTGGTGGCGTACAGAGCCAAAATTATGAAATTGTGTCAGTGTCCAATTATTTCCGGACCTAACTGTAGCTGTGCATGTGCATTTGTGTTATAATAAATACATTTATAATTTGGAATAAATTGTTGCTGATTGCTTATTTACTTTCTTTCTTGTTTATTTTGGATACATTGCTTTATTGGGATTAGTATCAACCTCTATTGTGGGGGGAGTCAATAGTTTTTATGATTCAACTGGAGTGGGTCATTCACCCGTTAAGTGGTTCATCTCGAACACAAAAAAGCAAGGTTTTATATTCTGCAATATTTAGCCTTATGCTTTTTTGAACTAGGCTTCTAGACCAAATTTAGAATGCTGTATTAACATATGTACAATGGTAAAGTAACGGTTACATTGCTGCATTGCTGATTGCATTCATTATAATGCAACTCATATATATAGAACTACAGTAACAGACAAACATTCTTGATTAATATTTTCCTAAACGCCTGGGTTTACTTATTTACTAGCAACAGTTTATGCGTGTATATTTATGCTTTACAATATCACAATACAGTGGGGAAAAAAGTTCAAATAGTGGCGATAAGGGCAGCAAGTATATGATAATATAAGGCCCTTTCCTGAAGGGTTTACAATCTAAGTGGCATATTGGGATTTCAGACACAGTAGGAGTAAAAGTACATTATTAAAAGAACAGTCGGGAAGATAAAGTGCGTCTGTAGTCAGTAATAATAGTTGAATGCCGTCAGCATAGAAATAATAGTACAATCCAAAGGGGTTAGTGAGGTCACCCATCGAAAACATATAGAGAGAGAAGATTATAGGTCCTTAAACAGAGGTAGAGAAAGAGATGGCAAAAGAGACGCAGAGGGAGTTGTGAGAGATATGAGAATGGGAGCAGGGCCACTGATGCCAAAGGAGTGAAAAATGTGGAGGGCAATAGTGTCACGGGAGATCTGACAATTTACAGGCATACCCCGGTTTAAGGACACTCACTTTAAGTACACTCGCGAGTAAGTACATATCGCCCAATAGGCAAACGGCAGTTCACGCATGCGCCTGTCAGCACGTCCTGAACAGCAATACCAGCTCCCTATCTGTACCGAAGCTGTGTGCAAGCGGGGAGACTATAGAGCCTGTTACAAATGCGTTATTTACATCAGTTATGCACGTATATGACGATTGCAGTACAGTACACGCATCGATAAGTGGGAAAAGGGAGTGCTTCACTTTAAGTATATTTTCACTTTACATACATGCTCTGGTCCCATTGCGTACGTTAATGCCTGTACACCGTTTTACCGGGATCATTCACTGAGCAAAACAGGTTGATTAAATAAATTGTAAATGTATTCACATGAAAAGGCATAAACACATTGGAACACAAACTACATAAGAAATACACACATACTTGGGACCTGGGCAAAAAAATTGACTTTCCTAGCTTAAATAGACGAGAAACAAGAGTTTTTAGTTGACCGGGACTTGGCCCGAAATGTCTGGAACTCAAATCGGCATGAAGTTCCTGACGCCACCGCTGTCTGCCCTCCGGAGGACTTGAAATATTTTCACCGGGAGTTAGCTCCAATCGTCCTGGAACTAACTTCGGCTTGTAACCCCAGCCGCGACCTCTACGTTCAATTCTCAGAACTTGGCCCTGAAAAGCTGGACTTTCACCTCGGATTTCTGAAGCCAGTTTCTTTGATATTTCTTTCAGATCATCTTTTGGTCATTTCAAATTTGCCACTGCTGTTCTGGCGCTTAGAATCTGAAGTCCGTATTGGATGAAGGTTTCTTATAGTATTTCAGAGTTCATTCATAAAATACCACAGCCAATCCGAGCGTAGAAAATTTCCAACCAGCCAATAAAAGCGATGCCAGTCTCCTGAAGCCTGGCAAGCGGATTCTTCTGAATCAGCCAAGGGCATGCGCAAGATGGGCACCTAAGCTACTTGGAATTCAGAAGCCACCCGCTGGGCTGGGTGCCTGCACGGCTGGGAAGGCAAATGGTAGTCCGGAGGACTTTCATTCATTCCAGAACGTGGATACTTCACCTAGCCATTATGCCCAAATGGTCTTCACACCTCCAACATCCTCTGTGGTTTTCAAGTCTGATGTCTGAGTAGACATGCTGGCACCAATGTTGGTAGCCCAGTGACTCACCCAGGACATTGGATATGAAAGTCCCAGCTCATAATACTGTGCACAAGCATATATGTTTAAAACACACTGTTTAATAAAACTATACAATTTAAATTATTATGAGTCTGCTGGTATGGGAATATAATAAAAGGCTGCACTTTATTTCTTACTAGCCATATTCCCCATCTATATATATAAAACTGAAAACCGTGAGTGTCTGTACACCATTTGATTGGCCCGTCGGTCCGCCCCTCCTCCCACGGCTCTCATTAGCCAGTGTGTCTCCCCCCCCCGTGTGTCCCGTGCAGCCATACCATCATGACCTGCCACACCTCAGCCAAACTCCTGACACCTGCTGGCTACCGCCTCTCCCCAACCCGCCGCCCGACATCACTCAACCCCCCCCTTGCACAAACCCAGCAGCCTCCCATGTCTCTCCCGCTCGCCACCCGACATCACTCAGCCCCCCCCCTGCAAAAACCCCACAGCCTCCCGTGTATCTCCTGCCGCCCGACATCACTCAGCCCCCACCGCACAAACCCCACAGCCTCCCGTGTCTCACCCGCCGCCCGACATCACTCAGCCCCCCCCCCACATCACTCAACCCACCCCCCCAACATCACTCAGCCCCCCCCCACATCACTCAACCCACCCCCCCAACATCACTCAGCCCCCCCGACATCACTCAGCCCCCCCCTGCACAAACCCCACTGCCTCCCGTGTCTTTCCCGCCGCCTGACATCACTTAGCCCCCCCCTCCTGCACAAACACAGCAGCCTCTCAGGCCAACACACCCCCTCCAGTGATGGGTGCTTCTCCCCTTCTCACAACCCAAGTGGACCCCGTACTGTGCCAGCCCCCGCATCCGTCCCTTCCCCCCCCGCAGTACCGCCAGTCCGCGCCCATCCCCACTACTTTCTCAGCACCCCCGCGCCCGAACACCCCCTCCCCGATCCGTACCCACCCCAGTACCGCCGCCCCCCCCCAATCACTGCCGCACGTCCGCAGCAACTGCACCACCCCTGCACTTCCGCCGGCCCACCCGCGTCGCTGCACGTCCCACCAGCTACCCACTCCCCACAGTGCCGCCGGGTCCCCGCATTATCCACGGACGGCCTGCCAGCTACCGCCCCACGCACGGCACCGCGCCTGGCACCACCACAGTCCCGCCGGGAACCCTGCCATCACCCCGTGGAGCACCTCAACTTCTCCTCACTCGCCCCTGGCTGACTCTTCTCACAATTAACCAAGTGGTTGAGCCGCCGACACTCCCCGCCCACCACCACCTGCCGAACCCCCCCCAACCACCACCTGCTGAACCCCCCCCAAACCACCACCTGCCGAACCCCAACCACATGCCAAACCCCCCCCAAGACCACCTGCCGAACCCCCTGACCACTTGCCGAAATCCCTCCCCACCTCCTGCTGACCCCCCCCACCACCTGCCAACCCCCCCCAACCACCACCTGCCAAAACCCCCACCACCTCACCTGCCGGACCCCCCAGCACCACCTGCCGAACCCCACCCCACCACCTGCCGAACCCCCCACACCACCTGCCGAACCCCCCCACCTCCTGCCGAACCACCATCACCACCTGCTTTGCCTCGGGCCTTCAACTCTTCCAGCCAGGGCATTATTGGCCAGTAATGCCCTGTTCTTCGGGGATTATTATTTAATTATCAGCGTCATTTAGCCTAATTAGGGGCAGTATTCACTTGTTTTCATTTTTTTATTTTTTTTTATTTTCACTACACAATATTAAGCACAGTCTTGTATATATATATATACAGGCATACCCCGCATTAACGTACGCAATGGGACCGTAGCATGTATGTAAAGCGAAAATGTACTTAAAGTGAAGCACTACCTTTTTCCACTTATCGATGCGTGTACTGTACTGCAATCATCATATATGTGCATAACTGATGTATATAACGCATGTGTACCAGGCTCTATTGTCTCCCCGCTTGCGCACAGCTTCGGTACAGGTATGGAGCCGGTATTGCTGTTCAGGACGTGCTGACAGGCGCATGCGTGAGCTGCTGTTTGCCTATTGGGCGATATGTACTTACTCACGAGTGTACTTAAAGTGAGTGTACTTAAACCGGGGTATGCCTGTATATATATATATTTTATATTGTATTCCGGGACCAAATCTAAAAAACTTAACCCAGAATTCTCCGAGGTGCTGTGCCTGTGCATCACGTGACTACCAGGGAGATAGTCTTTGAGGCAGTCATACAGCTGCATTGAAAAACGATTCCTACCTGCTGGATGGTAATGAAGAAAGTTTAGATTTTATGATAGATTATAAGGGCTGCAGACATGGCCGGCGTGATGGCAGTGCCGTCGGTGCCTGTGCACCAAGCCCCGCGGTTATAGAGGCCCTGCTCTCTCCCCCACGACAATTAAGCTGATTGCTGGGGGGAGAGCGCAGGGTCTCTTATAACTCTCTTATCTTCTCTGGCGGCATTTACAGGCATCTCCTCCTGCATGGATCTGACATCATAGTTCTGCGATATCCAAATGGCGTCACATTGCCATGACAAATATTAAATATTTGCGGTTTTTGTGACATGAACCATTCCTTATACTGTGAGTATGAGTTCATTTACCCATCTGAAAATCACCACATTGCATCTTACAATTAAACCAGCAGCTAGACAAATGTATATCAAATGTCACACAATTGCATTGAGTGTGTACATGATGCAATTAATCTGTGCATCATGTAACACTGTGCAAAGTCAATTTCAAAATAAAATACACTATGAACAATGCCAGCCACAAAATCAAATAGAAACTAAGCAAGTAAATATAAATACATTTACCATCAATCAATCAATTTCCTAAATCAATTCCAATACAATCAAAATCAATTATACAATTCACTATTCAATTCCTAAATACAAACCAATGAGAAAATAATTCTACTTCAAAGTAACCACCATCATACAAATCTAATTACCAGAAATAAGCCATTATTCAAAAGCAAGACCCTGAAATATACTCCTGCAAAGAGCAATAAAAATGACATTGAACTAAATACAAATTAAATTACACACACAACAACGTAGAAATAAAGCAGCTAAATACATTTGAAATACATGAAAAAAAATCAACATTAGCAAATCAATCATTTATTATCCCTGTATGTATGTCCATATATATAAACATAACATACAGGGGCAATAAAAGAGCATACAAAACAATGCATTTTCATTAAAAAAAATCACATAGAATACACCCATTCAGTGTCCTGAATGTATGTATATCCATAGGGACATAGATCAATTCAGGGGCATTAAATGAAAAAAAAAACACATGAATAAAAAATCAAAAAAACCTGTAAAAGTTAAAATAATAAACTTTTATTTTGTTTTCTTACCATTAGATGCCCACTCACCGAAATCCAGGGGAACCAGAAGCTCTCAAACCAATCCAAACGTAACCATAAAATAATAAACCCTTACAATCCACGTGTGTCTTCTGTCTTCTATTTGTAATCCATTTCGTCAAAGGGGGGCTTCATCTGTATTCTGTATTCTTCTTTCTTCTGTCTTCTTCCGGGTCTTCTTCTGTTCTAGCGTCACGCCCTGGTCCTCTTCTATCTGTAGGAGGTCCGTCCTCCTCGGTGTCTGGCTTCAAAATGAGATGACATAGGCTTTTGTAGGCCTATGACGTCACTTTTCGTCAAATGGTTCTCACCGCCCTGATTGGGCCGTGAAAACCATGTGATTTGCGGGAAACAAAAAAAATGATGACGTCTTTTATAGGCAATGACGCCAGCCAATCAGAATGGCTGAGCATCAATTGCATTTAAGATGACGTCATCAAAACAAAGATGGCCGGCGACACATGGTACGGTAGCCAATCAGAGCGTGGGAACGAAATCCCATATGGATAGGACAGGTTTATTTTTTTTACATATAGGGTTGGTTCCTTTTGGTCTGCTGGGACCTCTGGAGACCACCTGAGTTCTCCTCGGGCTTCTCACGGGTAAACGGCTGGCGTGTCCATGGGGACACCTGTGGGGAAGAACTGGTGGCCCCATCTGTGGAGGCACCACGGACCCATAGGGACCACCCGTGGGCCACCAGAACTCCGTGGGAACCACCCAAGGCCCCTCAGACATCTGTGGGTCTGACCCGGGGCCCCCCAGACAGCCGCGGGCCTACCCATGGAGACCCCATTGTGGCCCACGGTGACCCACGAAGACCACCTGGTGGACCACGGCGCCTGGCGTGGGGCCACCCGTAGGCCTCCAGACCCTGTTTGAAACCTGGTGCTGGGCTACTGTGAGGTCTACGGACACTCGTCAGGACCACCGGGGACTCCCGTGGGCCTGGGGTATTAACCCTGTATGTAAAATAATAAATCATGTATTTATGGGGGGACACAGGGGGTGGGTTATGTATTTAATAAATATAATGATGTTTATTGTGGGGCTGTGTATTGTTTTTATTGTGGGTACTGGGGGTGGGGGAAGGGGGTATTGGCCCCA
The DNA here is from genome assembly GCF_040206685.1 of Ascaphus truei. Lineage (NCBI taxonomy): Eukaryota > Metazoa > Chordata > Amphibia > Anura > Ascaphidae > Ascaphus > Ascaphus truei. Next base: position 95,026,179 of record NC_134484.1, on the reverse strand, counting down.
AGGTTATGTGGGTAGGCCTCCCGCCTGGGTAGTGGCTGAGGCCTCACGGGGAGGGTAGTGGGGGAGGGTATTTAGGCCTCCCGAGTGGTGGGTGAGGGTGGGTTAACCCCTTTATGACTATAGCGCAGGCCTGCACAACATACGGCCCGCGGGCCACATGCGGCCCGCCTAACCTCTAAATGTTGGAACATTAGGCAACAACAATCTAATAACATAAAGGTTCCCCACAGTGGACATTTTCTTGAGAGAAAAAGTTCTTAAATGACTAACTTGGATAATTATGAATCAATTACCTCATCATTAGCTTACCGGTCTATGTGCCTTTGTTCATTTCATTTGTTATCAGTTCTCATTTCTGAAATATATCACTCTGTACTACTCCTATTATTTTCTTATTAATCAAGCCAGGTAACAAAATGTTACTGTTATAAATAAACGTATTAACAACCCATTTGTTGTAATAGTTACTTATGCGGTAGGGTCATTGGCATATTTAACACTATATGTAATGAAGTTTTGGCTCCAAAACACATTACAGACATTTTATGCATGTCTAAGCCCTGACATACTTAACACTTAATCATGAAATACATTTACATTATGTTTGGCACAAAGTTTGGTGCTACATTCAGAGAGTTTTTTTGGGACTAATACAGTACACTATGTCATATTTTTAACCATTTTCATTCCAAGTGGTTGTATTGTAAGTCTTCTGTAAGAGCCACTCAATACTGATCAGCAAATTATGATTTTATGTTAATTGTATTTTGTCATTCATTGTCTTCTCATTTTGCGCGTGCACACACATCAGAAGGGCACAGTGAAGGGCACTTTAGAAGTGGATTGTCACAAGTCAGAGCTACGAGAATAGGCCCCATAGACTTGTGTCAGGAAAAATTAGGCATTCACAACAATATCAAATACGACAGGTTGTCTGGGTTACATATCTCAGATATGTATTCTCTCCCTCAAGACTAATAGTTACGTTGGCAAAAAGATATCTACGCCTTGGGTAAAATTATATGAATGCAGAGATAATGGTAGCATTACTCTAGGTGTTATAGGGAGAGAGTCATAGGGGATTTTATACTCTCAAATTGATTAGCGTTTTAAGTAATTTTCTCTTCAGCCATAAATGTCATGAAAAACTGATGAGAGGAAGATAAGACACACCCACAAAAGTTAGCCTGTCCATCATGCAGGGGCAACGATTTGAGCATAAAAACAATATATTGGGGTATCAAAAGTAAAATTCAACAAAGAAATGTTATACCAAATAAGACGGGAATGCTCATAGTTCAATCTCCCTACCTTTAGTAGCCGGCACCTAACAGCCCACAGCCAAAGTTCCCTTTCTCGGGACTTTGCAAACGTAATTTTTTGAGCGGGAAAATCGTTTCACTTCAGCACTCATGCTGACATCTGTGGAGCATTAGGTGCCTATCACTACCAAATAGCCTCATGATTCGCAATACTGTATGTGGCACAATTACATGGATGGGAACAGCAGTCCCTCGGGCCAATATAGACCTTCTTCAGCGGGAGTTTGGAGCCCACTAAAGTCTAACACAGTTCCACTTTTAGGTGCACCACAGTTAAATCACAGTCATATATGTATGATCCCTTTTTGTGTTCTATAGCGACTTTATCTAATATTTTTTATCGGGCACAATGTTTACCTCCATTTGTGACTATATATAGTGACCATCTTACTAGACAGAGTGCCATAACAGGGCGTTTTAGAACTGACAACATTGTCCCCGCAGAAAGTAGTGCACAGATGAAGAATCAATTTTCAAAACTTGAAAAATTATTAAAGGATGAAATGAGATACTGGTGGGACAGTGTCGCAATGCAAAAATACCTGAATTATAAATTGATTCCGAGAGGTTTGAGGATTTTAAAAAAAGCCCATTCTTCACTAGTGAAGGTTTCACTGGTGAATGGAATGATATTTTAACGAATTGCTCAAACTCTCTTATGAGACTATTTATTAAAGTTTAGGGAAGATAAACTAAAAGAGATAGAGGTAGAAATAGAGACTATCCAAAATGTCTTAAAAGATTTTAAAGATTTAGATGGATTTACCTCATTAGATGACAATTCCAACCTACCGGAGACTCTCACATCCATCACCAGTTTAAATTCTTTCAAAACTATGGCTGTCTCACATTTTAATCTGGTCTGTAACTGTTACATACACCTATAATATACATTTTCTTTAACTGGGCATGCAATGTCTTGTATATAATGTATACCCTGTTCACTTATGTAACTGTATTTTTAACCATAAAACAAAAAGAAAACCTGGCACCAAATATTCAAAATGGTAGGTCCTGTGATCTTCAGAAAATCTGCTCGAGTGCTTGACAGGCCATGAAACGAGAGAAAAGAAAACAAACACAAATCATAGCACACAACTGCTATCAGAGGACGGATCGTAACTCAGGCAGCCAATCAGAATGGGGGCTTGTCTGACTGGTGATGTCAGAGGAGGGGGCATGTTGAGCCGGCTCAGAAAGCCAGGTGAACGGGAAATTTGAATTGGTTTATGGGAATTGCACCTACATGTAGCAGCTTCCCCCAGCCAACCCATTGCCTCCCGCTGGGCAGGCTCCACCAGGTCCGGCAGTCCATGTATCTTCCGTGGTGGAAGCCCTTGTTCTCCGGACCTAGTACTCCGCCCTATAACGCTTACCAAACTGTTCTGACACCTCTGGACTTCCCTTCTCCCCTTTTATCCGCAGACTCTATGCAGACATCCCGACACCTATGTAGATGCCCGGGCTGACTGAATAGAGTTTAATACACACAGTATAAAACATTTTACATTGTTTTATTAAATGTATAACTCTTGGGGAACCTTATACATATGGGGGAAATGGGTCTGGGATACTTGGGCTCAAAAACCAGGATTTTGGGGTACACTGTGTAGCCCCGGTGTAATTCACTTAGCGTACCCGCAAATCATGCCTGCACATCAGGGAGAATTATGGGATTACCAGTAACTTTGTCCCCCGAACACCTACACAAAATCTAAATACATTTTGACCCAAATATTCCCCATGAAACTCCCACTCCCGAAATCCCATGTTTATTGGATAAGGGGAACAGGTAAACCACACAACCGGTCAGGTTTTACATATGCATTTCAGTGTTCTTGGCTTATGGTGCTCCTTAGCTGCCAGGGACCCACGGTTTTCATGGGTAACCAGTCAGGCTTCACCTTTATTATGAAGACTGGCTACCCCCTACTGTCACAGAGGAAACTTATACTTACTATGATTGATTTACAATACTTTTTGTAGTCTGGATATTAAAACATGTTGGATTAATACAAAACTGGACGCTAACATTGATTAATTGTCATACTCGGTGGCCAAAGTTTCATGGTACCATGTGGCACCGTGCTGCTACGTATGTGAAGATAAGATCCTTTCTGATGGTATTGTTCTTGCCCTTGTTTTAGTGTACTCTGTGCTTTGCCCTATGTTTAGAAAGATTATACATTCTTGTATTTAATCATAGTACTACTTTTTTTTCCAGTGCACTAGTGACCAATGATTTTACTGACCTGAAAAGGAATATTTGACTGGCATTAGCAATAATATAAATATGTTCTATGCGTGTAAAATAATGAAGACAAACTGCTGTTACTACAAACTGGGACATTGCACTGATTAATCACCCAGCTCTTTACAAAATGAGTAACTACTATTTACACCGAATAACAAAACTACTAGATATGTTTGCAGTAGTACTTACTAAGCAAAAAATATATATTTAAAAAGTATCATCTTTTACCTAGTACATATGTCTTGCCTTCAAATTCTTTATGGGCAAGCTACCCAGCTATCTGAACAAGCTCCTCACCCCTACCACATACAGCACTTATCAACTGAGATCAGACTCCAAAAGACTATTCATGGTCCCAAGGCTCAACAAAGTATCCGGCCGTTCCTCCTTCACTTACCGTGCACCCCAAAACTGGAACAACCTACCAGAGACTCTCACATCCACCACGTTTAAGTTCTTTCAAATCTAAGGCTGTCACACATTTTAATCTGGTCTGTAACTGTTTCATACGCCCATAATATATTTTATCTTTAACTGTGCACGCAATGTCTTGTATATAATGTATACCCTGTTCATCTATGTGTAACGGGTTTTCTGAACCAGCCTGACCCACCCAATCTCATATTGGCCCCTGTGGTCTAACCAGTCCCCATTACAGTGTGATGTCTGGGGGTGCACCTGTTGGCAACAGGACTCCTGAGTCTCCCGCATGATGGTGTGTGGGGATTTGCCAACCCAGACAGGCAGCTGAGGTAGTGTGCTGAGTCCTACCTATATCCAGTGCAGCGCCTCCACCTCATCAGGATTCCGGCGTCCGCTTGGGGATGAGTCTGATAAGGAACTCCTCTGTGGTGCTCCTCTCTGTGCAATAACTCCACACTTGCACACGAGAGTGTTGTTAATCAGGAACATCTTTATTAGTACGGTGGGCCAGCTGCCCTCCACAATGGATGTTATTAGCCCTCCATTGTTCCCCGTACTTCCCTTTGAAAGGTATGTTCTCCTAATGTAGGGATTCCCTATCCCCGCAGGGATACTTCGCCTGTGCCAGGTCCCTGGTCACAGTCTCATTAGTCCTTTTAGTATACTAACTCCGAACTCTTAATCCTCAGAAGAACCTAGACTAACCTAACTTTTGATCAGTGCTGTGCCTTATGTATCCTCTGGGGGCTGACACAATTCTGACATCACCAACCAGGGAGTCAGAGCCTGTGACCACTCCCATCCATACATAGGGCACCTCACCAGGGTGTGAGGGCAAACCTCCATGATTACTGCTGGCATGCCCATAACTTACCAGGCCTTACTGTCAGCAGGAGAGATGACTGCAACCATTTTACAGCATGGTTACATATGTAACTGTATTTGTAAACATGTATTATTTGTCTTAACTCTGTGCCCAGGACATACTTGAAAATGAGAGGTAACTCTCAATGTATTACTTCCTGGTAAAACATTTTATTAATAAATAAAATAAATAAATAAATGTTAAGTGTGCAGATTAGTATCCATAAGCAACAATATAAATATACACCTGATGGTGTCAAATTGACAATTGAAACTTTATTTAGATATTTCAGTTTGCCTTGTTTTGTTGTCCTTCGTCTAGATTAGGGGTCTCCACACTCAGTCCTCAAGAGTCGCCAACTGGCCGGCTTTTATGGATATCCCTTTTTCAGCACAGGTGGCTCAATCACTGGCTCAGTCTTTGACTGAGATAGACATATATCTTTTCAACCCAATTTACACACCAATACCCCATGTTTTTTTTTTTTACATTTGAAGCATGACAATTATTGCCTTTTCCTAATTTCTAAACAAAAATAAATCTATAGCCGTTTCAAATAAATGATCATTTTATTTTCATTTTTAGGCACCTCTCAGATTCTGTGTTAAAGTGGTTACTTGGAACGTCTGATCAAATATGATAATTAAGAAAAGTATTTTAATTTTACCTGTTTGTGTGTTTTTGTTTGGGGAATAATGTACTTGTATAGTATAATCCTCAATAACGGTGGTGCAAAAAAAAGTTTTGCGTCCTAAAATTTATCAAGAAATGCTAAAATATTCCTACATGTAGAGCTTGCAGTGAAGGTGTGGAAGCAACAGAAACTTTCCTATTCATGAAGGGCATCAACAAATTAAAACGGGAAACTTGACACCATCAGGTGTATATTTACTAAGGGCAGAGGAGCCTATAAGAGGGGTGGGCACTTGTTAGAGAAATTCGCACAAGACTGAAGATCTTCAGGCTTGAACGAGTGTGACCCAGGGGCCAGTATATGTCCCGCTGAGAGAGAGCGCACATTAACTTGAGGGAGAACAGCAGATTGTGCAGGAATGACCAGCAGATCATCAAAGGGAAGCAGAACGGAGAAGCGAGTACCGTTGGAGGGGAACCTCAACGGCTGCAGCTAAAAGTGGTAGCAAGATAGGTCTGCTACACTTAGTTGCATTAACAAGCTCCAGCGGTGTTCCGGCACCAACACTAGATGCCAAGGATTGGGTGGCTGCATTCTCAAGACGGTGACATACAGCCACGTAGTGTTTATGGGGAAGGTTATGTTGATGGTTATGTTAATGATCCTTTGCCAAGAGTCACAAGGTTCCTAAAGTATCTATATTTGCTATATAAAACCCGTTATATTACAATTGTTATTGGATTGTCTCCAGTTTTCTGTCCGAAAGCCATGTGGGGCATATCACTTAGAAATAAAGGACTCAGGTCCCCACTTCAGCAACAGATTTCAGTCTGAGGGCTAGATAGAAGAGGGGTTACATTGGAGGTGCTGTTGAGATTGTATTTATTTTGGATAATTGGTAGGACATGCAATACTTTCCCCTAATTATACAGTCAGACACGGCTAAAGAATTACCCTTTAGCTGGTTTTGACTGGGGAAGGCATAGAATTTGCTAGAACAATAGCTTTACGGTGCCCCCTGCAGAATGTCCCTGACTGATTCTCACCATGAGTGTTGCCATTTTAAGTGAGTGGTGCACGTGGGACAGCCTGTATGGTAACAAAGCGCTAATCCGAACGGTGCCATATGTGGCTGATGATGTAAGTGTTAATTGAGTACTAGGAGCGGCCCCTCTGTGGGGATGGGCCCAAATACAGGGGAAAATGTTGTTACAATACTAAGACTGCATATGTACTGTGTATGTGTGATGAAAAGTATGGATCCTGCTAAAATGCCTAATAGTACTGTGGGGAGGGTCCATGAGGTGTTGGATATTACTGTTGGTTGTAACCCTGCAGCTGGTCCTAGCAATGTAGTAAATCACCCTATCATGGACAAGGCCAGAGATTTCCTAGCTAAAGAGGAGGCCGCCATGGAAGATTTTCGTAATGATATATACCCTGAGGTACCTACTTCCTCTACAGAACATGTCCCCACTTCCCCCAAAGTGCTCATTACTGCCATGCAACAGTTAGTAGAGAAATCCATGCAATTCCGACGGGGGGTAATTATTATATGAAAAAAAATGATTCCCTCAAGCGAGTATGATTTTGAAAGTTGGATAGAACAGGTCACGCAGATTGTGCAGGAATGGGGGGATTGGAGGGATCGTACCGCCTATGGGGGCCCGCATTCGCAATAGTAAGAGCCGTTAGGGAGGGAAACGAGTTCTGCACCTCTAGCAAGTACTTACGGGCTCTAGAAAACACATTTGGTACCACTGAGAGTGGGGAAGAATTATTTTTCCAGTTCAGGGGAATGTATCATCAGGAGGGAGAAAACCTATCAGCGTTCTTGCGTAGATTGGAAGTGGCCCTACGGAGGGTAGTGAGGAATAAGGGTGTTACCCCTGACCGGGCTGACTGTACCTGAGTAGAACAATTAATCCGTGATGACTACCTATAACTCTGAGAGCAGAAAGAGTCTCCCCAAAATTCTTAGGGGCAAATTCTAGTAGCTTAGATGTGTTTGCTGCTACATCGCAAGGTTTGGCATCTTCCCGCTGAACTGTTTGTCATTTGAGTTATCACGGTATTCAGTATGAATCTGAAACCTTCTTAAACCATGAGGTAGGAAAATGCCAAACCCACTCGGCGTAGCAGCAAAGCCATCTTAGATTTTTTGCAAGTTCTCCCTCTTGCGATTTGCAATCTGAACTGCACGGGGAGAGCTGCCTCTCCCTGCACAGATCTCACAGCCGATCACAGTGTTTTTATTAAAATGTTAATACTAGTGTGCATGAGCAGGGGGTCTCCGGAGCAGAACCGCATTGATTTCAGGTCCGGGGACCCTCTGTTTCCCGAGTTACAGACCCTGGTATGGGGTGCTGGTATCTCATATGTGTTTAAATGTCCCGGTCATGTTACGTGGGACATTTAAACATTGCATGGAGATACCGACACCCCATAACGGGGCCTGTATCTCGGGAAACAGGGTGTCCCCGGACCTGAAATCAACGCTGTCCTGCTCCGGAGACCCTCTGCTGATCACACTAGTGTTAAAATTTTAACAAAAACAGCTTCATTAACTTAGTTCAGGGGTGCGCAAACGTCTGTTGCTGTGCCCCCCTGCCTCCACTTCCCCAGTGCACGGGCCCCACCTTACCTTCCTGTTGGCGTCAAATGGCGTTTAATCTTGTGTTGTTTAGAGGTTTGATTTCTTTTATTGTTCTGGAGTTTAGGTGCTTGGGTATTTTTTATTGTTGTTGTGCAGTAGTTTTTTAAGGTTGCCCATTGACTGCTATAGTGGCTAATCATGCCCATATTATATGGGCATGATGTACCACTGTGCCAATAAATGGGTAGAGGGTGAGGGTAGATGCCCTGGGGTGGGTTGTTAGGCCGCCCGGGTGGGTAGCGGGGGAGAGGGATTACCTCCTTAATTAATATAGCGGTTAATAATCGCTAAGGTGATTAAGGAGTTCAGGGTCATTCGATTGTGTTTTTTATCGTACTGTTGATGCCATCGGAGGACATGGATGTGAGGACGGGCTTCATCCTGGCAGGAGTAAGTAGAAGTTTTATTTACTTTATGCTGCTGGATAATATTTTATTTTGAATGGGCGAATGCACTATTATCCATATCTGGATAATAGTAATTTTGCCGATTATGTACTGTAATGTTATGGTTGTTGTTGGTAGAGGGGGTGTCCATTCCTTGCCATTGGGGTTTCTTTGCTCCCATTGAGGGCATAGGTAACCACACTGGCAATGAATAGGTGTATTGGCTAGTATTGTATTTAAAGTTTATTGTGGGTAGCGGGGGTGGTTGAAGGTGATATTTGACCCATGGTGGATGTTTATGCCTACTAGTGGGTAGTGGTAGGGGTTAACCCCTTAATTACCTTAGCAGTATTAACCGCTAAGGTTATGAAAGGGTTTACTCCTCACCGCACCCCCCCCCCCCCCCCACAAGGCCTAAACACCCACTATGGGCCAAATACCACCTTCACCCACCCCTGCTACCCACAATAAACTTGGCACTGTCAGTTAACGCATTAATTTCCTTAGCAGTTTGCCGCTAAGATAATGAAGCTGCCTGTACATTTATTTTTACTGCATTGGATAGAAGCCGGGGGTCTCCAGAGCTGGTATTAATGTGCATCAGCTCCGGAGACTCCTGGCTTCAATCCGTTGCAGGAAAATTCATTTTTTTTCTAAGTCCTGCTCTCAGATCCCAGGCTTGGGCTAGCAAGATAAATCTTTGATAAACTCGTAATTCCAGAGCTCTGATAATCTCATCCGAGCGTGATATCAGAAAAAATGCTAGTTGGAGTTTTTTGTGTGTGTGTATGTGTGTGTGTGTGTGTGTGTGTGTGTGTGTGTGTGTGTGTGTGTGTGTGTGTGTGTGTGTGTGTGTGTGTGTGTGCGTGTGTGTGTGTGTGTGTGCCTTCCCTGCAAGATTTAACCAACTCATCGAGGCTTTCTGAATAGCTACCTAGCAAAATTTTGCGATAGCTGCTCAAAATCCTCGATGAGTTTATTATCGAAGTTACTAGAATAGACCCCTTAGAGCTGTTACAAGAAATAAGGGATGAGGAAGAACAGATGGCGCTCTATCCAGGCACTCGACAGTCCACCAAGAGCATAGCAGGCAGTAGTCAATGGGGATCAGGAGACAGGGATACAGAGGCCTGGTTTGCAGAAGCCTGAACCTTAATAGGCCCGAATGAGGAGAGGCAGGGGTCTGAGAAAACAGATGAACCCTCCAGAGGGGTGTCAGAACTGATCACCGCCATGCAGATGGAAAAAGAACACATTGAGAATATACAGGAGGAGCACCGGGGGCTGGCCGCCACGGAGAGAGATGATATCTATATCAGGGTGAAAACCCAATGGAGCGACGATCCTTCTCAGGGTTCTGCGGATATTACAGACACTTCGTTAATAACTTCTTTGCTATAGTGCAGCACTTGACTCAATTGACTAAAGGATACCCGCTTGGCAGCTGGCTCATCCAGCCAGACTACTTCAATATGAATTAACCATTTGGAGATAGATGGACTCCCAAGTGCGAGGAAGCTTTCAAAGCCACTAAAGCCTGTCTCACTAATGCGTCTGTACTGGTGTTTGCCAACCCACAAAAACCCTATGTATTACATGTGGATGTCAGTATAGAAGGACTGCGAGCTGTGTTATATCAGGAACATTCCAAGTGACTTCGGCCTGTAGCATTTGTGAGTTGGGGGTTGGCACCATCAGAAAAGAATTACCCAGTGCACAAGCTCAAATTTCTGACCTTGAAATGGGCAGTAGTTGACAAGTTACACGACTACCTATATGGAGCAATGTTCATGGTACACATGGATTATAACCCATTCACCAACATCCTCTCATCATCTAAATTGGACGCCATGAGTCATAGGTGGCTAGCTGCATTGGCCACATACAACTTCTGTTGGAAATACAGACTAGGGAGGCAGAAAATTGACGCCAATGCATTGTTTCAAATTCACAGAGATATCCGAGAGATGGATAATCAGTGGGAAGAAATTACTGCCCCTGAGGTACGAACTTTGTGTAAGCAAATTGCGATGCGCAGATGTGCCACGACTGCAAACCTACATAAGGTGGCTAATAGTAGGGGGATATCCCCAACCGCTATACACCTTGCCTGAACTTAATTATTTATGGAAAGGTTGCCTCGATAAAAATCGACAGGATCTCCAGCAAACACAACAGATAGATCCAGGTTTAAAGGAAGTATTGCTAGCTGAGATAGCAAAAGTCAGCCTCATCCATCACAGGAATGCACCCAGAGAGCCGGCTGCTAGTAAGACAATGACCTAACTTAGTAATAAAGAGTAGAGTAATGTTTCGAGTTGGATAGATCTATCTTTGCATCATTTGCATTTAGTTGATACTGGAGGAACAAGCAGAGAATGACCTCCAGAGACCGATGATCCAAATAGTGCAACAGATTCCACAATGTCCACAATAGAAGTAATAATAAAGAAATTGAAGCGCTGCTGATCATATCCTAAATCTAAGAAATATGAGCCAGGGAGTAAGACTGTGTACACGAGACTGAACATCAGGATGGGACCATAATGTGGTAGGGAGACACGCTAACGGTGGAGCCGTGTTCCCTGCATGGAACCATGTACCGGCCCACAACAGCTGATCTCCGCCACTACCCTCACACATCCCGGCGTCTAATACACAGCCAAGCAACCCCTCCAAAGAGTAAGTACTCACGGTACACAGAGCGTGCTCCAGCCGAGTAATCAGGTAAGTAAAAGCTTTTACTTAGTTGATACTGAAGGCGAAAAGAGTTGATGAGGATGCCAAGTGATTGTGTGTAGAGGGAGAAAAGGAGAGGTCTCAGAACTGAACCCTGAGGTACACCAACAGACAGATCAACAGAAGATGAAGACATGTTAGCAACAGATACCGAAAATGTGTGATGGGAGAGGTAGGAGAACTAAGCTAGAGCTTTGTTATGGACGCCAAGAGAGTTTAGTAAAAGAGGTTGAAGGAAGGTAATGAAGGCAGCAAAGAGATTGAGCAGGATTCATAGGGAAAAATGAACATGGGATTTAGCTTCATATAGATCAGTGGCTACTTTAGTGAGCACAGTCTCAGTTGAGTGAGCTGTACAAGAGCCAGTTTGTAAAGATGCTCTAGCAGTTTGGAGGCAAAAGGTAGGAAGGCTACAGGGTATGTAGAGTCCAAGCCTAGAGTGTTTAAGAATAGGCATGACCACTACATGCTAAAAGGGGGAGAAAGTGCTAGAGGACGGGAAGGAATTGAAGATATGGGTCAGAGTTCTGATAAGGTGTGAGGGGATAGGATTGAGAGGGCATGTGGTAGAGGGAGAAGAGAAAAACAGCTTAGAAACTTTCAACTCTACCAGGAGTCAAGAGAGGAAGAAAGAGGTTTAGGCAGACACATAAGGGAGTGGGGGGAGGGGGGTGGAGGACACATAATAAATCTCATTGTGGATAGCTTCCATCTTGCCTTTAAAGTGGTCAACAATGGCTTGAGGAGAAGTGAAGGAAGGATGGGAAGTGGGAGGAGGTCAAATAAAGAGAAAAGATTGTGTAGATTGGATTTGTAAGCGTTGATGAAAGTTGTGATATTTGGCCTTAGAGAGAGCAGAGTTAATAGAGGAGAAGTGTGTAGGAAAGAAAACCAGCCTGAATGTGAGATTTCCTCCATAGACATACAGAGGAGCAAGTGCAAATATGAAGGAAGCGTGATTGAGAATTTAGCCAACGCCGTGGGTTAAAGGAACACGTGTGGCGTCAAGAAGGGCATATAGATCAATAGATAAATAGAGGAGGATAAGATAGAGTTGTAAATTGACAAGATTGTCAGGTTTAGAGGAAGGATAGAGAGAAGAGAGGTTAGCGTTCAGGGAAGATGCCAGAGCAGAGAGCTCAATGGAGCAAAGGTCTTGAGAGTAGCGACTAGAACAGGTAGGAGAGGGTGAGGGGAAAGAGAATGAGTGGTGATGAATAAGAGGCAATGGTCACAGTGAAGAAAGGGGAGAGAGAGAAATCACAAAGGGAACAGGTTTTTGTAAAGACCACAAATAAATAATATTAATAATAATAACTTTATTTACAAGCGCTTTTCTTCCAATGAGACTCAAAGCACTTCACAGGTACAAAAGGGAAAAAGGAGAAAACATTTAAGGTTATAAAAGAGACCAAACACAAGAAAGATAGAATACAGGATGGGACAGTACTGTAGCTATTAAATAGGACAGGTTGGGATTCATTATATGCCTGGATAAACAGGTAGGTCTTGACCCTGTTTTTATAGATTTCTAGAGAGGTAGCCTCTCAAACTCTACAATGAAGACGTTTCCAGAGAGTTGGAGCAGGATGGCTAAAAGCTCAGGCCCCAAAGGAACTCAAAGGACTCCTAGCAGTTTCCAGAATCTCCTTCATCTCCAGATCGAAGTGAGCAAATAGGAATATAGTAATCTTTGTGGGTGCTAGAATTGGTCCATTGTTGGAGGCCAAAGGAGGAGGGTAAAGATAGAAGGTGAGATGCTCAGGAGACTCAGGGTTCAGTTGAAGTACCCCAGTAAAAGGATAGAAGAGTCAGACAAGAGAAAGAACAACAGCCAGAATTCAAAGTCAGAGAAAGGAGGAGGTAGTGGTAGGTGGTCTGTAGATAACTTCCACATGCAGAGAAAGGGTAGAACAGTGATTTTCAACCTTTTTTCTCTCTGGGAACCCCTAAAGACTCTGCTCAGTTGCTGAGGCACCCCTACACCAGGACAGGGTCACGAAAAACACAGAACAGAGAGAGTCACAGGAGACAGACAGACGGTCAGAGGGGGCAGGGAGTCACAGGAGTCAGAGAGGGCAGGGGAATAACATGAGTCAGAGACGGTGCCGGGGATTCAGAGAGGGCACAGGGGATTCAAAGAGGGTGCAGGGGAGTCAGAGAGGGCACAGGGGAGCCAGAGGGGGTACTGAGTCAGAGCCACAGGAGTCAGAGCATCAGAGGGGGCACTAAGCAAGAGAGTCAGAGGGGGCACTGAGTCAGAGGAGGCACTGAGTAGGAGAGACAGAGGGGGGCACTGAGTGAGAGAGTCAGAGGGGGGCACTGAGTGAGAGTCAAAGGGGGGGCACTGATTGAGAGAGTCAGAGTGGGGCACTGAGTCAGAGGGGGCACTGAGTCAAAGAGTCAGAGGTGGGCACTGAGTCAGAGGGGGGGCACTGAGTCAGACAGTCAGAAGGGGCACTAAGACAGAGAGTCAGAGGGTGCACAGAGTCAGAGAGTCAGAGGGGGGCACAGAGTCAGAGAGTCAGAGGGGGCACAGGGTCAGAGAGTCAATGGGGACACTGAGTCAGAGAGTCAGAGGGGGCACTGAGTCAGAGGGGGCACTGAGTCATAGAGTCAGAGGGGGGCACTGAGTCAGAGGGGGCACAGAGTCAGAGGGCACTGAGTTAGAGAGTCAGAGTGGGCACTGACTCAGAGGGGGCACTGAGTCAGAGACTCAGAGGGGGGCATGAAGTTAGAGGGGACAGGGGAGTGAGAGAAAACAAACACACATAACAGGACAGTAACAGAAACCAAACACACACACACACACAAAACAGAACAAATACACACAGGACAGGCACACAGCCTCACCTCTGGTTTCATGCCCATGCTGCTTCCTCCTCTGCTTGGCCACACCCCGCAGGATCCTCACACCTCCTCCTGATTGGCGGCATTACCCAGTAGCAGCCAATCAGGATAGAGGAAAATTCCCAGCCCCCTAACACCAGCCCTGCTCTGGGAAATCGGGGAAATCCTGCTGAATCCTTCTGATGCTGTTACGGAACCCCGGGGTGCCGCGGATCCCAGATTGGGAAACACTCCGGTAGAACGTCTGGACAGTGTGAACCTCAAAGCAAGAGAAATAAACAGATGAAGGTATAGGGCAGAATGGATATTGGCAGCGGCAGGAGAGAAGGAAACCTATCCCTCCACCCCGGCCATTGGGGCATGGAGTTTGAGAGAAAGAGAGACTACGATAGACCACAGCCTCAATAGCAGAGACATGTAACTATGTATTTGTAACCATGTATTTGTCATCATAACTCTATGCCCAGGACAGACTTGAAAACGAGAGGTAACTCTCAATGTATTACTTTCTGGTAAAACATTTTATAACTAAAAATAAATAAATATTGTGAAAGATAGGTTTCTGTTAGAGCAAAGATCTGAAGAGAGAGGGAGCAGCTGAGGGGGTGCACAACCAGAGCCTTCTTGGGCAGAGATTGGACATTCCAGAGAGATCAGGAAAAGGGAAGAGAGAATGAAGGGCGACAAGGAATAAGGATTAAGTTAGATGGGTTAACACCCTTAGCAGGGAGGGATGAGGAGGCAGGGAGGCGAGAGCAGGTGTGTATATGGCCAGGTCCAGGATTATGAGAGGAAGAGAGCGGGGCAGATAGAGGGGGAGAGAGTGAGAGAGAAGCATTTGTGTGAGTCCTTTTTATTGAGGGGTGTAGAAGTAGCTGGGAAAGAGGTGAGTAGAAGTTGAAAAAGTAGATGTATAAATCAGGTCAGGGAGGGCAGTGTAGCACATCAGCTTAGAAAGTTAGTCTTAAAAGTTGTGCTAAAATTGATAGAACATTAAACAAGGTAAGTTTCCACAGTTGCAGGGTTGTTGACAAAGTGCTAAATCCAGTAGTTTTCTTGTTCATTCCCAGCTTTAACTCCACGGACACTTCACATATGGCACTTAAGATGTTGGACAGTCAATACAGACTGACATAAGTACTCTACCAATATCCCATGACAATAAAAAGGAAAGGGAGAGTTTGTGATTAATTAGTTGAGACAGACATAGCAAAGAGATTTTAATTTGACAATAGTTCTGTGGCACAGTGGCTGTATCTAGAAGGTAACGTATCCAGAAGGTAGCTTATCTAGAGATGTCAATGCACAAAGGATGACTTTATAACATGACGTTTTGATGTTTATTCAATTTGACGTTATAAACAGCAATTATTTCTAAAGTTAATTTTTTGGGTGGGGTGGATACATTGTGCTGATCCCGTCCCATCGCTTATATATTGCCCCATCACATTATTAGAACAACCAATATAGCGTGCTAAGACGGCAGCGCCTTTAATTACAAGTCAAACTCATCGGCAGACAATTGAAGCAACAATTGAAGTGTGTGATCTGCATTAATAATTGGAACTGGACCATTAAACAATTTAAAACAGTCACCCCCCTTGCTAGTCATTTTATTTAGAAGCAACAAAGGTATAGAAGATATTTGCCTTTTTTTTTATCATTGCTATTACTTTACTGGCTATGGATATGTCATTATAATAACAAGTCACTTTCCCCTTAGGAATTTTCAAGCTGGTGGCCACATTTGTTTAAAAAAAAATGGCAAGTCCAAGGCAATTAATTCTCTCTTCAACTAGTGTATAAAGGTACTCCCACTATTAACACTTTGCTGGGAGTGCTCAGGGTTACCCCATAGTTTTAAAAAGAAAACAAGCTGGGGTGGACTGATGCTTTAAATACGTATTTCCATGTTGAATAAAAGGATATTAGAAAGCCGTTGTTCCCCCACTTCCAGCCTAGATTTTGTGAGTGAAAAATAATTCTACCGTTTATGATTGTTTACAAAATTGTCTTTTAAATTTGTAATTCATGTTGTATTACAGACTAAACAAAAGCTTTGGCTATTGTTGGCTTCTACATTGTTACAGGAGATATAAAAGCCTGAACCAGCTGGGTCTGGCGTGTAGACTGCTGCCATATTAACCCCTTTGCTGATTGTCGCAGTAAATGGGTTGAAAGTGAATCCTCAGCAATCCTGGCTGACCCTTTTCTTTCTTGAGAACAAGGGACAGGCATTCCAATGGATTGAATATTTATTGTGGAAATTCTACTCTCTGAAGCACTAGTGGTAAAGTTTGTGGTTTAGAGACGCAGGTGGTACGGGCTTACTATTTGTCATGTATTTTCCAAGATCTGCGTCCGCTTACACGTGGAACAACTGGAGAATAAAAAGTTGTACTTTGTGCTACTGGTTTGTTCAAAGATACTGATCTACTGTTTGTCGTTAACCTTACCAACTTGCTCAATTATAACTTACAGCATTACAACCACATTGCCCACCAATGGGACCGATCTTACTGATTTAGCAATGTCTAACACATATTCATTTAATATGACATTTAGTATGTCTGAAACACATGGTCTATGTATATAAATATTTTTTGGGAAACAAATAGAAAGAGTTTATTACAAATTGCATCAATTTCTCATCTAAAATAATTATCTGCATAAGTTTGTATGTCATGATTAATGTGCGTACATTCGGTACGTTTCCTTATTGTTTGTATGGTGTGGGCCATGTTCATACCTGTACATATGAACGAGTTAAACATTGTTTTTACGCATTTATGGCGCAAAAAAGTGGCCCATACTTGGGATTTATTATAACATATAGTTTGCATATGTGTGCCACCGTAAAAATAAAAAAATAAAAAACCCACATCACCCCGAGCATCGCTATTTTCTTTGTCGAGAAAAAGTTGTTGCATGTGCCGCGTAACACATCCAAATCGGGCTTATACATTGGCGCACCAACACGCATGTAAAGTCGGAGCAGAACGGGTGATGTGCTGACACACCGATCGTTAAATGTTTCCAAATGTAGACATCTTTCACAGAAACAAACAAAAAAGAATTCCAAGTATATGTATATGCGCTTATGTGCCTATTTTCCGCTAACATTTTGAAATCCCCAAGAGTACAGAGTCAGATATGTATCCAACACACAAGATATAGTGTATTGATGTGTAGCAAAATAGTTTTTTCTTTTCTTGCATCAGCATCAAATGTAAGAACATTGGCAATACTTTTCTTACGTTTGTCATGGATTGATAGCCCGGCAAGTTTGCAGTAAAGTATGGCATTCCATTACAATATCAGTAGTTTAACTTCTGTACCTACTATCATTATTTTCCAATTTTCACACTGACGTGGGCAGAGCATGACTAATACTAGAAACATTCATATATGGGAAGTTAGATACTGTACTGCTGCCTTTCTTAGCAGCAATTTACAGTTCAACTGGGCATTTACTTAAGCCCTTAAGTCATTAATTTGCCTATAATAGTGAATATTTGGCACAATTATAGTTCAGAAATGTCAGCTGATACAAACCCACAAATTACTCTAATCATCCGTTAAAGCAGCAATATGGGTTAACTTTTTATTATACATTTTTTTACATGTTTTTAATTACAGGTTTGAAGCAGGGGGTCTCCGGAATTGAACCCCGTTAATTTCAGCTCCGGGGACCCCCTGCTTCCAGATCTACTTAGTTTCTCTGCCTGCAAAGATACCGTGAAGATGTGTTCCTTAATCTAATGGCAGCTTAAATGTCCCCTGTCACACGGGCCAATAGGAAGGCATGATGTCCTCCAGTGCGGCTTCCTATAGGCCCGCGTGACCTTCAACTTTAAACTCTGCAGAGGTACCGGCAAACCCTATGGAGGGAAGTACCTCTGGAAGCAGGGGCTCTCTGAGCTGAAATTAATGGGGTTCAGTTCCGGAGACCCCCTGCTTCAAACCTGTAACAAAATATATATATTTATTCAAGTTAACCCATATTGCTGCTTTAAGCAACTTTCAACTATACTAATTACTACACATGCAACTATACATTTTAAAAATTTAGAAAAGTTCCTCAAATGCTGCCTACATTGCAAAATAACATAGTATTTCCCCACTAAAGCAACAGTTTCATGTTTAATGAACACTTCTGAAGCAGTCATGATGCTATGTCGTTCTACATCATTCCGTCATCGCTGCCAATCTAAGTCATTATTAAACATTGTTAGCAATAAACCTTTTGCACTGCATAAAATCATCCAAAATCAACTAAGTTAAAACAAATCATACAAAAATAGTTACCGTTACATTTACTGACTTACAAACAATTTTATTTATGAAGACTGCCATTCTAATCAAGATGACCAGATCAGTCTACATCTGCGGCGCCACAAAGGCAGACAGCCTTTGGCACAGCCAAAAGGCAACTAAAGGGTGTGAGCCATTTGCTGATGTATGGTAGTGTTAAAGCTGCTCTATTTCACTCTGAAACTCACCAGCCCTTTTATCCCCTATACCCAATCTTCCAACTTACCTGGCCTTATAGATTGTAAGCTCCTTGAGGCAGGGCTTCTTCTAACACACTTCTATCTTACCTCTTCTAACACAATTGTAATCTTGTCTGTAAAGATTACATACACCAATAATCATACGTATCTCAAACTTTCCATGAAATGTCCGTGAATTGACTGTATAACCTCTGTTCATTTAATAAAGGGAAAGGGCAGTGGGAACAGCGCTAATGCTTAAAATGCAAAAATTAGTGTATAATAACAACTAATAATATATAAACTCCTAAAATATTAGGCAAAGGCTGCCAGGCACAATAGGTGACACAAACCAAAAAATGACAATAGATAAAGATAAACCGGCGCCAAAAAGAAGGAAAATCTGACCAAATATAGTCCAATTCAAAGGGTTGGGATGAGTTCCATGGAAGTGTCCTCAATGCAATCTCAGACAAACAAACATATAAGACCACAACATAAAAGAGAAGAAAAGAGAAAAAAGATCATAGTGCAACTAAATACAAACAACAAATCACTGATATAGTATACAGATATAGACAGTAATTTAATATATAATTAAAAATACACATAAAAAAACAACAAACAATTGCTTGTTGGGCAGGGAACACACTAATAAAGTGATGGCGTCCAGTGGGGCTAAAACTGAAACCCTACTTACAGCACTGCTGAATAGTTAAAGCCTGTATATCAATCACACAGCCCTCCGTGGCCTGGGTATAGAAGGAGTATACACCACAACGTCCGTGTGCTGCTGCACCGCAGGGAAGCTCCTTTCCCGTGGTATCACACCGCCAGCTGCCTCACTCGTCTGCAGACGTATAGGCTCATACGGATGAACACCAGAGCTCTAACCGCCGAGGCCTCCCTGGGACAGTCACGCGGACCTCAGGTCTCGCGAAACCACGTGACGTCACCGCTGAGAGCCGAGACAGGGGAAGGAAGCTCGCAGGTGCCAGGCAATGAAACAGCCGAAGCTGCTGGGGATGGGGAGGCAATTGAACAGGAGAAGAACGCCAAATAGTCCTTGCCAATAATAAAAGTCCACCCTACGCGTTTCGTGACGTCACTTCCCCTGACGAAGTGACTGACGTCACGAAACGCCATCACACTTTACGTCACGCATCTTTTATATATCTAACACAAAGGTGGTGAAGGGTATAAACAATAGAAATAGTAATTTTGCGCACTTTATTTGTTTTGTTTTTTCTGCATGAAAACCTGTCGCACACCGCTGGGGAAAGGTGCGCGACAATGTAGGGACTGGGACCGGAGGAACTGGGTGGGCAGGCTTGATCGCACAGGCGTGCGCTGTAATAGTTAGTGGGACCGCAGCCTAAGGACTCGGGCATGGTGCCTCGAGCCGCGCTCCTGCTCTGCCTCGCCTGCAGAAGCTGGTGCTTTTTTGTGGCCTGACAGGTGAGGCAGTGAGCGCGCTTTGGGGGCGGGGCGAAGGTTCAGCCAATGAGGGCGAACCAGCCGTGGGACGTCATGGCCACGCCCCCGCAAACCTACCGCCACGCCCCATCCGGTCGCAAACGTTCTCTCTCCCCTCAGACCGCAGATCGCGGTCTAGCGCTGTGCATGCGCCGCCCCCCCGCCGGGCGAGTGCCACAGTGCTGACTGGGGACTCAGCCTAAAGCCGCGCTGATTACAGATGCAGGGGGTATAGAATGTCAATAGGTGTGTGTTCTGTCTATTTTTTCCATTTTATTTCCTACTGAGTGCGAATAGCCGTGTGGCTATTTGCACTCGACTTAACTGAGTGCAAGTAGCCGAGCTGCTATGAACACTGTAATGTCAATAGGCTTCTATGCCTTTATTCACTACAAAAGCATCAGAAAGTCTTATAGCTCAGTGATAATGCTCCAGGCCATTAACAGAGTGGACCAGGGTTCAATTCCTGGCTGGGATGTTTATTTTTTTCCATTTTATTTCCTACTGAGTGCGAATAGCCGTGCGGCTATTTGCACTCAACTTAACTGAGTGCGAATAGCCGAGCTGCTATGAACACTGTAATGTCAATAGGCTTCTATGCCTTTACTCACCACCAAAGCATCAGAAAGTCTTATAGCTCAGTGGTAATGCTCCAGGCCATTAACAGAGTGGACCAGGGTTCGATTCCTGGCAGGGATGTTTATTTTTTTTCCATTTTATTTCCTACTGAGTGCGAATAGCCGTGCGGCTATTTGCACTCAACTGTGAATAGCCGTGCGGCTATTTGCACTCAACTGTAAATAGCCATGCGGCTATTTGCACTCAACTGTGAATATCCACTGCCATTTGTTATCTGTGACTGTCTGTGTGTGTGTGTGTTTTCTGTGATCTTCAGTCTCCCCTGCCCCTTCAGACTCCCTGCTCCCATCAGACTCCCCTTGCTTCCTTTAGAATCCCCTGTGCCCCTTCAGTCTGCTTAGTAATAACTATCAATATCCCTAAAGAGATATATCTTTCATAATAAACTGTAATTCACAAGTAATTATGGCTTTCACAGAGTTTTACAGGTGTACTAAGCATATACTGCATTTAGGGCAGCTGTGTTGGCTGGGGAAAATATATTTAGCTTCCTTGATGGTCAAACAACCAGTAAAACTATAGCTCAGTCGCTATGATTATCACATATCTCTGATACAGGTAAGTGGAAAGTTGGCAGAAGAATATTGCAGATATAATCCACAGACAGCCTGAAAATTCTTAAAGTGCTATCATATTTCTTCACACAGGTATATCTGTCAGTTAATATCTCTTCTATCAATTTAACCCCAAAGGCAACAGAACAATTATCAAATGAACATCTCCTTGGTATGTCTGACTCAGCTGATTAGGCATTTAAGTCAGTCTATCTTGGCGGTGCCATATGGCTGTGTAACATTTTATGTGTCACATATGAAGTGTCTGTGGAATTAAAATTGGAATTGAAATGGAGGTGACTGTGAGAGTAGGGGGTAACCAGGCTCTCAAATAAAGGTCAAGCCCATTTTGGTTACCCCTGATCCATGAATAAGGGTCCAAGAGAGTTAGCTCTTGGACCCAGTAACATTGCACTGTTTCAATGTATCACATGTAATAAAAAGTATTGTATGTATTTTTCCTTTTCCAGACATGCCAGCGAGCAGGGATTGCTAGGGGATGTGTTTCAAGGAGGGTTTTGCGGAGGAATTGTTGTCAGAATGTGCCTAGGTAGTTGGGATCCGGAGCTGTCGGTTCCCCTAAAAATGTACCCGGGAATCATGCCTGATTCTCAGATACATGTAGGCACATTGTCCTGGCAATATCTCCCCTTGGAAACGCAAGCGCGACTAACCACTACGTTACCCTGCTTCAGCATAGCACAGAAAGGAGAGTGGGGCACAGGGATGAACAAGTGTCCCTGTAGCTGAGGGGATCCCTAGGTTAAGGGGGATACCAAAGCTAGTGCCCAGGTGACCCATAACCTGTATTGGGTTTGTAGGTGCACCAACGGTATATAAGGTTGAGGGGGGACTCTCAGAGTCCAGATCACGTCCCAAAAGATAGTGTACGGGGAATAGGGCTAATAGGAATAAAATACTTTCTTATTCTATTCCCCATACCCAGAGACTTAGGAGTGTATTAAAACCATACTTTATTAAGGTACTGTAATTTATTATAAAAGTAATGTCCTTGAGACTTTCAGAACCAATTCCCAAAAAGACTGCCCGGGCTAACCCATAGGCGCCGATAAGTCTGCTGGACATCACAGTCAGAGGATGCCAGAGGTGTGAAGAGCAATTGGGCAGCAGGGAAGGGCTCAAGTACCCAGGTCCAGGGAACAATGGCAGTCATCCGTGCTGCTATTTGCTCTGCCAGACCTAGTGGAGCCTGTTCCAGCGAGTAACATTGAGTTAGCCAGGGACAGAGGTGGCAAACTTGTGCATGCCCCTTGGCAATTTCCGATTTCCCGCTGATTGGCTCTGATTGGCTCCTGAGTTTTGTGAATGAAACTCAGAATACTATAAAAAAAAAACCTGTGAGCCAATGAGAATTGAGATCTCCAGGAGTAAGAGCGTGGGTGGGCTTTTCAAAGTTGCTCCTATGTGAATAGCAGAGTAACCGGCTTCGATTTGAAGCCAGAAAAGCCTGCCTGCAAGAGACTAGGTCCCTATTAGAGGGGCCAGGTTCTCAAAATCGAACGTAGCGGATGCAGCTGGGATTTGCTGCTAATTTGAGTTCCATGTGATTTGTGATAACTCGCGGTCAAGAAAGTCCAAGTTCTCAGAAGAGAAGGGAGCGGTGGCGTGTGGAACGTCACGCCGATTTGGAAACCAGGAGATTCCGAGCTAAGTCCCGGACAGGGTAAAACTCTTATTTAGGGTTTCCTGCACCTATGAAAGTCTAGTTTTCAAACCCAGACCCCCAGTACGTGTGTCTTTTTTATGTGTATTTTGTGTTCCACTGTATTAAGCGAGTTTGTGCCAATAAACTTTAATTTATTTAATTACCTTGTTTTGCTCAGTGAATGATCCCGGTTAAAAAGGTGTAAATTGCCTAGTCTCCCGTAACAGTGACGAATACAAGAGGAACTGGACCTGCACTTGGTCAACAACCCTGCAACTGTGAGAACTTGGCTTTCTTAAGGCTCTGACAATTTTTACACATCTATAGATTAACTGTCTAAGTTGATGTGAAACCTTCAGTGCTACACATCCCTCCCAGGCCTGATTTATACACCTGCTCTATCAACTTCTACACATCTTAGGCTAAGGCCCCGTTGCACGCGTCCGCACGGCTGTCTTGCTTGCCGGCAGCGCGTGCAACTCACTGCACCGCGATCTGCGGTCTGCAGGAAACTTTTTCCGGCGCGGGGCATGGCCAAAACGGGTAGGGGGCGCGGCCATGACATGAGGGGGCGCGGCCATGACGTGAGGGGGTGGGACCGCCCATCAGCCGTTCAGCCCCTCAACTCCTCAGCCCCTCAACCGCTGAGCCCCTCAACTCCTCAGCCCCTCAACTCCTCACACACAGACAGGCACTCATGCACTGAGGCACACACACAGACAGGCACTCACGCACTCAGGCACACACACAGACAGGCACTCACGCACTCAGGCACACACACAGACAGGCACTCACGCACTCAGGCACACACACAGACAGGAACACACACAGACAGGCACTCGCACTCAGGCACACACACACAGTCGAACGCACAAAACAGACACACAAGCAGCTCTCCTCCCCTCCTCCCCATTGGCAGACTCGCGTACCACGTGACGCGTCAGCGCTGAACAGCACAATCCGGTTGTAGCTCCAGCAGGCTGACGCGTCACAGTACGTAGTCAGCCCTGCCGGACGGAGGCAGCGGGGAGCAAGGACCATTGGATTAAGGGTCTGGTGGCCCGCGGCCGCGCAGCCACGTGCGCCGCCGGCCGCAGCAGGTTTGCAGCCTTATCCTACAATACCTGGGGACTCTCTCCTCCTACCTTTCTCTCCCTGCATCCCATTATGCCCTCCCTATTGATTTTTCTGTATGCTTTTTTCTCACTCCTTTGTAAACATTTTTATTCTCTCCAACTTCCCCACTCTCCTCCATCTATCAATATTTCTTCATCTGTCCTTCCCTCCACCCATGCTTGTGACCAGACACTGCACCACTATTTACACACCTCTTTTCCAACATCTTCCACACCCCTCAATAAAAAGCATCCCCACAAATCCTTGTTTCACCCCTTCTCTTTCTTCTCCTCCTTCTTGCTGCTTGGGATATCTTTCCAAATCTTGGACTCAGCCATATAAACATCTGTTCTCGTCTATACCTCCCTGCCTTCTCCCTCCCTGTTAATGGTGTTAACCCATCTAATTTAATAGACCAACCTTAAAACACACCTCTGAAATGAAGCATCCCAATATCCTGGACTCATGGCTACTGTCCCACATACACAGTCACTCCTACCACCAATAGTAGCAAAGCACTGCCATCTACAGCACTTATTCCCTCACCTGCTCTCTCTGTAAGTCTTCCAACATACCACTTAGATTGTAAACTCTCCAGGGCCGGGATTTCCTTTCCTATTGTCTGATTTTGCTGTGCTTATTGCATTATTATAATTCTCTGTGCTGTATTGTCTTTGTCTATATAAATAAACCATTTTCCATTTTCCATTAAAGTCCATAGTCTTTAAAAAAAAAAAAAATCCAATAGGAATAGTTATTTTTTTTATGTGAATGTTTTTTTTCAGCAGTGGCTGTTGCCAAGCTTGCACTTACATGCTACCTTCCAAATATTCTTTAAATAATAAGGGAAATGTAGCTTTCCCAATCCATACAGTAGCTTCATTAATTGTCGGACAACTGAAGACATATACTGTATACAGTATGATAACATACATCTGTGACACATGCTACATAGGGAAGACCATTAGGGTTCTAAGAGTGAGGACATTTGAACATCTGAGAGATTTCCCTAAAGCACGCGTTACACCAGCATCGAGATGTGTGCAAATATCATAATGGTAATAGGAAATGCTTAAAATTCTGTGGTATTGAAAAGGTCGCCCTTGGTATGAGAGGAGGAGGTCTTGACAAGGCTTTGTAAAATATGGAAGTGGAATGGATATAAAAAATAGACACTTTGAGCCCAAATGGTCTCAATGATGGATTCATCTTTAGTCCAATTAATCTAAGACTAAGTCATACGAATAGGCTACTTCATTTTAGAATTATATAATGTATATTTGTATTTTATTTTATTGTATTCTATACACCGAGTGGGACATTGGCTGTACATCCTGGTGACCCCTCAGGTAGTGAGTGGGATTATCGCCATACATTTGGGTTTCCACATACAGTATAAAATGGTCATTCTGACAGATGCAGTCAGCCCCCGAAGAAGTAGAAACAGAGGCGAAACGCGTATTGGGTAGTGCTCTTAAGGAGATCTCGAATTTTTAACATGAGCATATGAACGATACTATTTACTGGAGGCCAATAGTTATTGATGGACTCCTCCGTTATGCATCTTCTAAGAACGATAAATGAATGACACACCTTACATTAGCAAGTATCATTCAATCAGATATTGTGGCGTGGGTGCATGAATTGAATAGAGCAGCTGGGAAAATAGATTAAACAAGGGAGTTGTTGCAGGGTAAATGCAACTACACACGTGGGTTTCTTGACAAGGCTTATTTATTTAGCCTTAAAAAATATACAGCACACAAAACAAAAATAGCTTTTCTTCAGCAGACAAAACAAAATTCTTTGTCTTCAGTATGGCAAACAAAAGAGCTTCTCTTCAGCATAGCAAACACAACAGTTCATAACATATGTACTTTGCAAAACAGACCTCAAATCAAGCTGTTCTCTCTCCAGAGTTTCAGGGTATTTCCCTGCTTCAGACAGTATACAAAAAGACAGACCTTATAGCAGTAATCTAGTTCAGTATTCCACTCCTGTCTCCTGACCAGCTAGGCTGCATGTGTCTAGAGCCTGGGGTTTTAAACACACCTTGATTAGGCAGCTGGGATCCAACTAATTGTCCTGAGGTTCCCAGCTGAAGTTTAACCTCGTCACTGCTGCACTGCAGACTAAACATATGTCTGCCAGGCATATAGCTGGTGGCTTTTATTTACCCTGTCACAGGAGTATACACCCAACAACAGATTTATTACTTCTGATGTTTTTGACTGTTAGTGTTGTTTTGACTGTCAGTTGAGCACCAGTCATTGTACATGCAGATTAGAGACAAGGTATCAGCAGAGGGTCTCATTTACACTGTATCTGTATAGCCATGAGGCATTCAGAGAGGGAGGAAGCAGTGGTTATATATTGCATTTGAGTATTTTATTTCAGTACAAACAGCTATAAGTACTGTTCTCAGATATGATAGCACTTTAAGAATTTTCAGGCTATCCATCAGTAGGTTACATCTGCAATATTCTTCTGGCAACGTTCTTCTTACCTGCATCTGAGACATGTGATGATCATAGCTACTCTACTATGTTTTACTGGTAGTTTGACCATCAAGGAAGCTAAACATATTTTCCCCAGCCAACATAGCTGCCCTACATGTAGTAGATGCTTAGTACACATGTGACTGCAATAATTACTTGTGATAACAGGGTATTATGAAAGATATACCTCTGTAGTGATATTGAGAGTTATTACTATCCAGCCTAATTGCAGAGCATAAGTCCAGCTATAGTGGCTAAAACTTTGAATAATTATATGAAAGTATAATACCCCTTGTGTGTGGAACTATGAGAATGATGGGGAAAAAAACACACCTCCTAGTAGTTAATTCCCTATATTTAACCAGCGGACATACTAATATACTGTATCGATCTACTAACAGGAGATGTTAGGTTATACTCCTGTGATAGGTACAGTATTTGACTGTGAAGTCTGTTATTATGTACAGTTATATATACTGCAGTGAAAAAACTTGGCTCTTATAGATGGCCTACTTACAACAAGTAAGATAAAAAACAGCAAGTGGCTTAGAGGTGGTTCTTGGGGACTCCAACTCCCAGTGACAGGTGGATGTGGCCGCAGCACACAGCAGTAAATACTGGTATAGGGCTAGATGGTATGTTCATGAAGGTTTCAACTCCCAGTCAGATACACGCAATCGGATTCATGCAGGAATAGAGAGAAACCATAGTGTTGACCAGAAAACACCAAACTTTATAATTAAAAATACATAGGACATGTACTCACAATGTGACATACGATCGAATTCACGTAAGGTTTTGCTTGAGGCAGTTGGTCGGTACTCGGGAAGTAATAACTCCAATCCCTTCAGTATCCCTCCACGAGGGTGCCCCCTCGTCCTGTCGCGGATGGAGAGCGTCTCACGTCACGTCCGGGCCTTGGACTGATGACTTCCGGTTGGAGCGGATGAAGGAAGGGATGGTGGGATCGCAGTGCCGACACTGTGCCTTCGGGGATGGAACAGCTACCCAGACTGTGGTTCAGCTGTGCTGCTACTCGTCTCAACGCGTTTCGCTGTATGCAACAGCTTCCTAAGGACGCTCTCCATCCGCGACCGGACGAGGGGGCACCCTCGTGGAGGGATACTGAAGGGATTGGAGTTATTACTTCCCGAGTACCGACCAACTGCCTCAAGCAAAACCTTACGTGAATTCGATCGTATGT